>NC_056744.1:1514172548-1514311732 GCF_019279795.1 Protopterus annectens | reverse complement strand
CGATTCAACCTTAGTCTGCTCTGCCTCAAACCTCTCTGAATTGCTGATTAAAACCCAAACTACTTTCTCAACAACTGAAAACTGGATGTGCCAAAACCACCTTTCTCTCAATGCAAATAAATCAAAAATTCTACTATTCCTTCCTACAAAGACCCTCTCCTACAACAAAAACAACTTCAAAGTCCATAGTCAAACCAATTCACCTATAGAAGTGGTTCCTTCCGCTAAACTACTTGGCATTACCATTGATGAACACCTCAAGTTTGATATCCGTATTCAACAAAATATTAAGAAAACCCACCAAAAGCTAGGTATGCTGTACAGGAACAATCGCTTTCTGTCCAACTCTACTAGGCATACTCTGGCCACAACTTATCTTCTTCCTTCCTTATTATACGGAGCCCCTTTCCTAACCAACCTGTCCTCCGCTATCACATCCAAACTAGAAAATGGCTACAACAAATCTCTAAATTTGCCACTAAATCCAAAAATTCCACCCAAAATTACCTAACCCTACAATCCCTGAATTGGCTTGAACTCCCAAACTACCTTGACTACCTCCAACTTACCACTGCACATAGACTAGTATTTCACCCAACAAAATGTCCTGCTCTAGCTAATCTTCTTCCCCCTGACACACCTAACAGAACTCTAAGATCTGAACATCAAAATCTAATTGCTATCCACAAACCTAAACGTCCTGCTGGTCAACTTCTCCTCTCCTACTCACTAGGCAAAAAATGGAATTCCCTTCCATCCACTCTAAGAACCATACCAAACTCAGAAAACTTCAAAACCCAGCTTTTCAAACACATGTCCACTAAATGGAAATGTACCTGCCTTCACTCTACCTAATCCAAGCTAAGCATATGCCCCCAAGGGGTTCTCTCTGTGGTTCCTAAGCTCTCTATAACTCTCATAGATATCTTCCTATGAGTCTATCTAATCTCTAGACAACTCCTATAGCTACTCTCTCCCTAAGCTCTCGACAACTCCTTTAGCTACTCTCACATGACTCAACCTTGTAAATATTGCAAATAGCATCCCATTTTAAATGTGTGTATGTAAAATGTATCCACAATTTCTTTTTTTAAATGTTTGTATGTACATTGTTTCCAAACCTAATACATAAGAGTGTTTTCTTAAATGACTGTATAACCCTTAACTTCACTCTCAATGAACTTTGTTAAATATGCATGATTATCAAATGTGTTAATTTGTAACTGTTCTGCATAATGTTATCTTTTATACTTTTGTATCACTTGTATCTTAACTGTATAGTGCATCTTGGAGTTTTTCTCCCCAGGCCTCCACTGAAAATGGGTCATTTTGGCCCAGTGGACTTCCCTGGTAATCAAACTGGAAATAAAATAAAAATAATCCTTTTCCAAGAAATCAGGTGTGCCTCTTCTGTGGTCTGTCCTAGCTATTGCTTAAAAGGTTATTGCAATGAATTGTAAAAGTAAAGCTATCCTCTCTTTTTCTGAGTTTATTAATCTAGCAAAGAAAAAAATGTGTGCAATAAAGAACTGCAAACCATTTGTAATAAAACTATGAATACTACCCATAAAAGTTGGCTTGGCAAAAACATAAAGCTTTGTTAGAAAAATATCAGTTATTAGCTTTTAGTAATATTTATTATGGAGTTTGTATATAGTTTTATTTGATTTAGTTGTTGGTTGATTTTGTATTTATTCATATTTGTTAAAACTTAATAAAAAGTTTGTATTAAACAAAAAGAAAATGCAAGGCCATATAACTTAACCTCTTCATTCCCCTTTTCCAGTTACATACTTTGCTCTAACTCTGTTTTTGATTGTGATTCTTTCAGCATGCAAACTCTGATTTCCACTCTATATAATGCATGTATATATTGCTTCAGTCACTCCATATCTAATGTCATTTATCTATTGTCTTTATTCCCTAAAGTCAATCATGATATTCACTTAGTATATAATAGCTGTATTTATTGCATTTTGCCATGCACTCTGTATGTATATAGTACCATGTAACTTATTGGGATTTCCTGAAACTGAAATGGTTCCAGTGGGATCAGTACAGTACCCCAGTTAAAAAATTCAAAATAAAATAAATATAGTATACCTTTCACATTATACTGTTCATAAATCAGGTATAAGTGAATGAAATGGATCAAATTGTCCCTGCTTGCACTATATATTATACATAATTACATGTTGCTTTTTCTTGACTTAACAATCTTTCAAGAATTATGACTGTATTATAAGCTTTTCCCAGAAATATATACAGCACTGTACTTATTACACACTACTACAGTACACTGAATGACATGATATATTTTTGTTTGTCCATGGCATTCTTAAGACATGTCTGCTATATAATGCTGCAGTTTTTGGCTGTTCAGAGAACTCTTTTTCCCACTGTAGTTTTAAGTCTTCCATTTGTTTTCATCTCTGTAAGATATTTTCATATCACTGTGCTTATGTTTGGTGTTTCTTGTATGTTCAGGACTCAATAACCATAGTTGCTTCCCATTATGGAATCTTTAAGCTTACGGCAGTTATTTTAGGCGGTGTCTTGTCTTATGTCCAAATTTAACAACATCAGTCACTATGTAAATTAAATGATGAGTACATCTGCGTGTACTAGAATTGGAATAAAACAGAGCACTGAAGTATGTGCTGTGCCTGAGTCCGTGTTCTTAGTACTAAACATTACATTAGCAAAAAAAGTAACAAGAAGGTGCCCTACTCAGACAAGAAAGCAAACCACATTTTGATGCTTTTGATTTAACATGGTACTTGCACTACCCCAAAACTTAAGTTATTTGTAGTGGTCTTTACCTGCTAAGATGAGTATAATGCATTGCCATGCACCTGCTCATAGGCTTTCTTCTGAGACACAGCCTAAAATGACTGATTGGCTTAAAAATTCCTTCAAGACAACAGCAGCTATAGTTACTGAGTCCTGAATATACTAATGTAAGAGCAGTGATCTAAAACAAAAATTGTATTTCATTCATCAACTTTCATAGAAAACACATTATATTTAGTTGTTTTCAACAGTCTTGTTGTTTGTGCAGTATTACTGTACAGTGTTGCAAGCGTTCCCATTTCTCCACTGCCTCATGATTTTTTAGTTAGTAGATTTAGTTTCAGGTGTGTGGTGGTACCTCACTTGTGGTGCAGGACAGGAACACTTCCTATGACTACTAAAACTAGTAAAATGTTTCTAATTGAAAAGGCATTTGATTTAACACTGGGGAAGCTACATATTCTACAGACGACAGCAAGCTTCACCAGCCACATAACTTTGTTGTTCATGTCATGGCCAAGCACCATTATGAGTTGCATGCTAATCTCAGCATAGGACAATGATCTGGGTCCATGGTCACTTACTGAAAAGCAATATACTGAAAGTCATAAAAGTGAATGTACAACTCTGAAATGACAAAATTCTGAAATGTTTAGGTTCATAAGGTTCATAAGTAAGTACTAGGCTATCTGCCCGAAGGCATTTGTAAGCCTAGCCAGAAAACACGCTCTGCAAGGCTCAACCCAGGACCCTGCAAACCATAGACAAAGTGATTTACCACTAAGCCATAACAGATATAAATAATCAACCTTTGCAAGTCTCAAACCCAGGACCCTATACATCATAGTCAGAGCTATATACCACTACTCCATCAGAGCTGTTAAAGTTTCAAACTCAAGAAGTACCTACCCTCCTACATGTGTGGAGAGCTGGACTTGCCCCCTTTACAAGACCCATATTAGTGCTCATTTCTGAATAACTATTATTTAATAACTGGCTGTGTTCTGGGGCAGTGTTATATGTATTACATATATGCTACTAGTTGGTATTTAGAGTTCAGCATTATAAAGCTTCAACATTTTGGCCTTTAGAGATTTTGTATTTCATGTTATGAATTTCACTACACCACTATTCAGTAAGTTGTCATGTACTGCAATGTTCCAGGCAACCCATCTGCACAGTATATATGGCAGTACAGCTTTGGAAGACTATCCTTACACAAACTAAAGCATCAGCAACATGTGCTATTCGATGAAACAAGCTGCAGAACAAGATTAGTTAGAGGCATACAAAACTACAGTTATTCCACCAGCCTTAACACTCAAGTAATATCCAAAGCTGGATCTAGGACTGTTGAACGAAATTTCAACAGTCCGAATGCACTATCACCAAACACACTTTAGCGAAAGCGCTTTCACCGAAAAAGCGCTTTCGCTAAAGTGTGTTAAACAAAAAAAAGAAAGATTAAATTAAGCCCCCCATCACCCCCCTACTTTAATATTCTCACTCCGAGATCGTACTACAGTGGGGAAAAGGGAATTTTCCCTTATCCACACCATAGTATGACCTCTGCAACAGGCATACTAATGCGAAAATGCTTCTTCGGTGAAAAGCACTTTCGCCTTTTTTTCTCCAGAGTTGTTGAGTACTGCAGTTTGCTTGCAAATATCAACTGGACACAAGCTGATTTAAGTATACTTTTCTCTGCACTAATTTAAGATTTGATTTATTAAATATTGTGTTCTCTGTCTATCTGCAGTTAGTTGCCTGAAGTGTGAAAAAGTGTAGCCATCTGGGCTAATTGAAAGTTGTTAGACTGCTTTTGAATGCCTGTGTTAGTGTTAGTCTGGGGGTTTCTGCTTGCATTAAAATCTGTGTTGGTTACATTTCTAGTAATCATTTTCTTTGGAGTTATTGACTACTGAGATTTGCCTGCAAATATCAACCGGACACAAGCTGATTTAAGTATACTTTTCTCTGCACTTATTTAAGATTTGATTAATTAAATATTGTGCTCGCTGTCTATCTGCAGTTATTTCCCCACTTGGTGGCTTTGGAATTGCCCGCCCCTGCTGTAAATCTGTTTTTGGACACTCCACCTGGACCCATCTCATTTGCTCACTCAACTGAGTACAGTGCGATCATATTTTGATTTCATATACTCCTACCAGCCCCATATCCTCTGCTGTGTCCAGAGAGAGAACTTTGGAAGGACATCCCCTATAGTATCTTAATCTGCTGTGTTCCCTCCCTCTCCACTAAAAAAAAAACACACTTCATCTGCTTTACTGTATTTGTGTTTCTTCCTACTTTATTACCTTATTTTGCTTTTACATCTTCTTAAAAGTACTCAATTGAATTTATTCTGCTGCATTTATTACTGCTTGTTAGTAGCCTGATTAAATTGCAACTGTTATTCTAAGGCTTTTGGTTTAAGCACTTGGGCTTCAAACCAATTGTTTTACATTAAAAAGGTTTGTGGTCTGCACTGTTGTGGCAGGACAGATAGCTTACATCCTTCTAAGTTGGGAATTGCTGATTGAAGGCCCCGTGTCTGTTATTCTAAAAGTGCATTAGTTTTGGGTTAAGCACTTGGGCTTCAGGCCAGTTATTTTACATTAAGAAGGTTTGTGGTCTGCACTATTGTGGAAGGAGAGGCTAGATTCTGCCCTTCTGAGCTTGGAAATTCTGGTTAAAGGCTTATTGCGCATGCTTATTTGAGCTGTTTCTTTCTGAAATTGGTACGCCTTGTTTGCTGTAGCATAGACTAGATTCAGGCCTGCTGGATCTAGCTTTGTTTGTATAACTTGAGCACTGATCCAGGCCGACTTTTTTGAAGGAGTTTTCAACTGCACGCTAGTGGCAGGAGTGTGCACTTAGAACTTGTCTGATTGAAGACTGCTGGAATAGGGCTCAGTTGTGAGCTTTTTAACTGGTTAATTGGGTAATTTGTTTAAATCAGTTTTGCTCATTTTCTATTGTTATATAAAAAATTGCACTTTATTCATTTGCTTTTACTGCATTTGTGTTTCTTCCTAATTTATTGCTTTATTTTGCTTTTGCTGCCTGTTCTTTAAAGTACTAAATTGCATTTATTATTGCCTGTTAGTAGCCTGATTAAATTGTAACTGTTATTCTACGCCTTTGGTTTAAGCACTTGGGCTTCAGACCAGTTGTTTTACATTCAGAGGGTTGTGGTCTTCACTGTTGTGGCAGGACAGGTAGCTTACATCCTTCTAAGTTGGGAGTTGCTGATTGAAGGCTTAGTGTCTGTTATTCTAAAAGTATATTAGTTCTGGTTTAAGCATTTGGGCTTCGGGCCAGTTATCTTACATTAAGAAGGTGTGGTCTGCACTCTTGTGGGAGGAGAGTGTAGATTCTGCCCTTCTGAGCTGGGAGTTTCTGATTAAAGGCTTATTGTGCCTGCTTATTTGAACTGTTTTTTTCTGAAATTGGTAAGCCTTGTTTGCTGTAGCATAGACTAGATTCAGACCTGCTGAATCTAGCTTTGTTTGTATAACTTGAGCACTGATCCAGGCCATCTTTTTTGGAGAAGGTTCTCCTGCACCATAGTGGCAGGAGTGTGCAGTTAGAACTTGTCTGATTGAAGACTACTAGAACAGAGCTCAGTTTTTAGCTTTTATTAGTTATCTGGGTAATTTGTTTTAAATCAGTTTGCTCATGTTCTACTGTTATATTAAAAAAAAAAAAAAACGCTTTATGCATTGCTGCTTAGCTAGGTTTAAATTATTCCTGGTGCTATAAAGTCTGCTATTCAAATTTCCCTTAGAACTAGTCAGTTTTTGTCTTAGCACTCAAATCTGTTTCTTTGAGCTCAGCACTTGTTCAGAACTCGTTGTAAGCACTAAATAAGCTACAAATTACTACACACTCAACTTTCCTCACTTGTCTAGAGGAAAACTGTTTTTAGTACTTAATAAGCACCTATCCAGGCATGTCTAAGGGTCAGCTCCTGGTGTTTTCTCCTGTCTACCTGATGAATCTGGGCATCTTGGGGCAATGTATCAGTTGCCTCATGTACACAGACAACTCTCTTCTCCTACCACCCAACACCACAACCTGTGAGAGATGCACTGATATATAGCCAAACTGGAAGCAAAGCTCTCTACCCTAAGACTGGACTAGACAGTCATGATGAGATGGTAATAACTTGTACCACACCACACTCATCACATAGCCCCTCAAAACCTACAGCACCAAAAGACACACATAGAAACAGAAAACACACACCTACATTTGCGGAGGCTGTCAATAAAAATCTGGCCAAGCAACAGAGCCCTCCAAAGCAGAAACGCAAGCAACATCCACTCCCAACACAACCCAAATGATACATAGCCCACAGACTCAGTGTGCCACTGAACCACAGCCCATAAGGCATAACAATGTATCCAACACTCTAGTCATAGGTGACTCTATAGTCAGGCACACTGATGTTCCACTCACCAGACTAAACAAGGAGAAAGTTACTGTCAGCTGCCTGTCGGGTGCCAGGATCCGCCACATAATGCATGCACTCAGGACACTCCACAACAAGTACAAATATGACCCCGTCATTGTCCATGTTAGTGTGAATGACCTGAGACATACCTCCCTGGACTACATGAAAAGAGACATGGAGGACCTCTCTGATCTTGTAGCCCAGGCAGGTATGACCCTAGCCCTGAGTAACATCCTGCCATCACCCAGAATTATACCACAGTACAAGGACAAAATGATTAACTTCAACAATTGGCTAAGCTTCTGGTGTCATTCTAAGGGATCCAGTATCTCTGTACCTGGGATGACATGATCGACACACCTTGATGCTTTGCCAGAGATGGCCTGCACCTGTCACCCTTGGGACTCCAGATACTGGCTAAGGCTCTTGCTACCCATATAGTGCCTTTTTTAGGCAAGGTTCAAATGGCAAATTCACCACCATAACAGGTACAAGCAAGCAAAACTGAGGGTAATGCTACTCAATGCTAGAAGTCTAAACCTCAAAATGCACTCACTCAAGGCACTCCTTAAAATGGAAAACATCAACATATGTGCAGTGACAGAGACATGGTTCAAGACTCCAGAGAGCACCCCTGCATTACCAGGCTATAATTCATACCACACCTTTTGGCCACCTAACCTGGACTGAAACACAAGGTGGAGGTGTGTCCATATTCATTAAGAATATCCACACCTCCAGGCTAGTTGCTCAGCATAATGCATCCGAGATTATCCAAGTGCAACTAACTCTGGGCAAGACCACAATCCAAATTGTAGCTTGCTACAGATAACCCACCATGCCCCAGGATTCCCACTCCTCATTTCTCGATATACTGGAAAATATTAGAGTACAACCCAACACCCTAATAATGAGTGATTTCAACTACCCCACCATTAACTGGGTAAACTACTCATGTACCAACTCTCAACTTAGGAGAGACAGAGTCAAAGTCAGGGATATCACTGAAAATTATGTATTTCTTTTACTTCAGAAAATGCACGCTAATTCACATTATCTTACTCTCTCAACTTTTTAAGTTAATAGTAATATTTTGAAGAAGATTTTGGACAGACAGGAGAAAGGTAAGATGAAATAAGGACATCCAGTAAAGAGGTGGATGGATTTTGTGAAAGAAGAGCTGTGACAGTCAGGCATGACTGTCGAAGAAGGTAGAAGTGTGGCATTGAATGAAGAGAGATGGCGGCAGTTAACACGATTCCCCTATCCCATGTAGAAAATGGGGGAAAAGGGGGGCTTGTGATGAGTAGGACCTTTCTCCTGATCCTTGGTTCAGCTTTCCATTGAAAACAGCTTGGTTAAATCTCATACATCACTACACAGCCTCAGATTTTGGTATTACTTAACCACAAAAGCATAACTAGCCCTGTCATTCCATTTTACTTCTAATGTCACACTTTTGGCTTTCATGGTAACCTAATTTCCCTTTCTTTCTTATGTCAAATTTTAGGATGTTAATCTCTGGAAAAAAGTGCTCAAACTTTCATATGAAAAACTCAGAATGATCAACTCCAGTCTTAATGTTGAATGTTGTCCGAGCTGAAATGTCTTCTAGTCTAGTCAGTAAATTGAAAATGGCAACTTCCCTTTTCACAGCTTCTTTCTTTATTTCTGGACAGGAATTTTTTTTTCACTTCTGGCAAATGAACCCCCCCCCCCCCAACACACACACACACACATACTGAATAGTTGTTTACAAATGTATTCGTGAAGAATCAACAATTCTTTAACTGAATGCCAGCTTTCAGTGACAAAACATTGTCAGCATCACACACACAAGTTTGCACTAAGTAAGGTATCACGCCACTTTCTTCTAACATTCTAATTATCCGTGCTCCCTTTTTTATGTTAATAATGCATGATGTTAAACAATTAAACTGGACAAGAAATAAAAGGAATACAAAGCAGCACATAACCAAAACTGAATGAATACACAGTTTACAGAAGATGCAGGAAAACAGGCAATCCAAGCAGGGTTGTAGAAATTTACTGTTGCCAAACAGGTCTAGAAAGATAGCTCAGTCACTAATCTGTGTGAAGGCGCCATGACTACAGGCTTCTTGCAGCCACAACACTAAAGGGGCTAAGAAAGTACAGCATCAAAAACAAACAAAAAAATAAGCACTTCATTTCTGCAGCTCGAACAGTCTGCAGTCTAATTGTTCCATTCTCTTGCGGCAGCATAATAAATACCTCTGCAGTCTATTCCTGTTAACAGCCTCACCAGGAACTGCCATTCCTGCTTGCAGCTACACCAGCTAATTCCCTCGTGGTAGCTATACCAGCTAATTCCCTCGTGGCAAGCCAGAAATGCATGCACGTTATGTTGTTGAGCCCTTGAGCTCAATTTTGACAGGCTGGCAGGCCATTTCATGGCATTTATATCACGTTATCGAAAGATGAAAATAACGAATGCTATTTCATCGAACCTAAAATATCTAAACCACATAATATCAAACATTCAGAACAGCAGATTTTTTTCCTTCGGAAAAACTTTGCTATTCCGAAACACATACACACAACACAAGCACACCTAAAAAACATCAATACACACACATACACTTATAATCCTACAACGAACCCTACACTAAACTATACATACACTACTATCTATCCACTTACCTTAACCCAAACTCTAACCCTAAGGTCCGTTACTATCGCACACTCACCTAACCTGCGCCCTAACCCTAACTCACTTAACCCGCCCCTAACCCTAATTCACCTAACCTGCGCCCTAACCCTAACTCACCTGACCCACGCCCTAACCCTAACTCACCTAACCCGTGCCCTAATCCTAACAACCACACAATTGTACACTTACCTGAACCCGACCTGTAAATTTCCACCACAGTGCTGAAAATAGCGAAGCCACAGAACCGGCCAACCGAATTCTTTCCCTAGGAAAGAATTCGGTGTTCTGCAGCTTTGCTATTTTCTGCGTTCTCTCAAAATGGGTCGATATTAGAACATTCAAAGTTTTAAAACTTCGATGTTCTGATATAGACCCTTTTCACAGAGCTGACATCATCATGCATGTGATGACGTCAGCTCAGAAATCCAGAAAAAAATTTAAATAAAAAGCCCGGAAATTCAGAAATTAAGGGGTGCCACTCGGGAATTGTGGCACCCCATTATTTGGACCCCAGAAAAATCTGAGTAATTTGATACAGTTGGGAAGTATGGTTAGGTCCTGAAGGCTCCCCACAAACAGGGATCTTTTAATGCACTCTACTAATATCTAAATCTATGGAAATGTTATATATTCAGTGTCAAGGTCAACCATACAGATACATCATTTCTACTTCTTTCAGAATACAAATTACTATTTCTCAACATATAAATCACTTCTGAATAAATTCAACTTCTTTTCCATGAAGGACAGAGTATGTATGGCTTGGAATGTATATATCTAAATTATAAAGTTTTTGATGCAAAACAGTGTGCTGTTTATATATTTTATTTTATTGGTAAGGATGACCTCATAATCTAGCCAGTCAGGATGCACAAAGCCAGTGCATTTCTTTGTGCTGGCCCCAAGCCTGGATAAATGGGGAGGGTTACATCAGGAAGGGCATCCGGTGTAAAACCTCTACCAAATGATCTATGTGGACAACAACAATACAAATTTCCATACCAGATCGGTCGAGGCCCAGGTTAACAATGACCACCACCAGTACTGTTAGCCAACAGGGTACTGGTGGAAAATGGGCTAGTGTTGACCGAAGGAGAAGAAGAGGGGGAAGGCATGCCTAAAGGCAGGAAGAGAGGAGGAAGGTTAGGAGTGTAGTAGTGAGGTTAGGAACTTTGAATGTTGGCAGTATGACTGGTATAGGGAGAAAGCTAGCTGATATGATGGAGAGAGGGAAGGTTGATATATTGTGCATGCAAGAGACCAGATTGAAAGAGAGTAAGGCCAGGTGTATAGGAGGCAGGTTCAATTTGTTCTGTCATGGTGTGGATGGCAGGAGAAATGGGGTAGGGGTTATCCTGAAGGAACAGTATGCCAAGAGTGTTTTCAGAGGTGAAAAAAGTGTCAGATAGAGTGATGTTTATGAAGCTGGAAATTGATGGTGCGATGATGAATAATGTTAGTGCATACACTCTGCAATCTGGGTGTGTGATGGATAAGAAAGAAAAATTTTGGAGTGAGCTGGATGAAGGGGTGGTGAGTGTACCCAAGGGTGAGAAACTGATAATTGGAGTGGATTTCAGTGGGCATGTTGGTGAAGGGAACAGTGGGGATGAGGAAGTGATGGGTAGGTATGGTGTTAAGGAGAGGAATGCAGAAGGTAAGATGATAGTGGAGTTTGCAAAAAGGATGAACATTGCTGTGCTGAATACGTATTTTAAGAAGAGGGAGGAGCATATGGTGACGTACAAGAGTGGAGGAAGATGCACACAGGTGGATTATATCCTATGCAGAAGGGCCAGTCTGAAGGAGATTGGAGACTGCAAAGTGGTGACAGGGGAAATGTAGTTAGGCAGCATAGAATGGTGGTCTGTAGGATGGAGTTGGTGATCAAGAAGAGGAGGAGCAGTGTGAGAGCAGTGCCAAGGATCAAATGATGGAAGTTGAAAAAGGGTGATTGTGAGGTGGAGTTCAGGGAAGAGTTAAGACAGGCACTGGGGGGCAGTGAAGAGTTACCAAATAGCTGGGTAACTACAGCAGAGCTGGTAAGGGAGACAGCTAGAAAGGTGCTTGGTGTGACATCTGGACAGAAGAAGGAGGTCAAGGAGACCTGGTGGTGGAATGAGGAAGTACAGGAGAGTATACAGATGAAGAGGTTGGCAAAGAAGAAGTGGGACTGTCAGAGAGATGAAGAAAGTAGACAGGAGTATAAGGAGATTAGATGCATGGCAAAGAGAGAGGTGGTGTAGGCTAAGGATAAGGCATATGGAGAGTTGTATGAAAGGTTGGACACTAAAGAGGGAGAAAAGGACCTATACCGATAATCTATGCAGAGGGACTGAGTTGGAAAAGATGTGCAGCAGGTAAGGGTGATAAAGGATTGTGAGAGAAATGTATTCATAAGTGAGTGAGAGGGGCTGATGAATGAAGAGAATGAGAGGGAGAGAAGGTTGGACGATGTGGAGATAGTGAATCAGATCCACCTGCAAAACTAGGTGAAACAAACGCAGACACACTTGCAGGCACAACTGGATCTATCTGGTAATGTTTTATTAGTGCATAATGAATGTTTTTAATTTTTGTCACTAGATGTCAGTGTTTTATTTGTATTTAATGGAGTGTTTGAAGAGGGAGATGTACTTCTGTATCACTGTTGCAGCATGCAAAATAGAAGGGATCTTCTGCCCAGGGCAGACCGAAGTTCAACCAGCATGTAAAAGCCTTATGATCTTGCATGTGCTGTACATCACATTTATGCTACCCACACAGAATGTTGGGCATAAAAGGGACAAATGGATGCAACTACCCAGCACTTCTTTGCTGCCATTTCAAACGCTACTTTTGCTGGATGGTCTGAACACCATGTTGCTGTACTGAATATTCAGTCACCAGATAAGTGCCCCATTGGGATGCTTTTTTTTTTGCTTTCTTCATCTTGTATTTTATTTTTCTCCCTAGAGTTCATGTCATCCAAGAAGGGAGAATGTTAGTGTGGGAGGCAAATTCCTCATAAGGATAGTCACAAACAGTGTCTTTTTTGTTTGGGTGCTTCCCACAACCGTACCTCTTGTAGTATTTGTAAGGCATTTGTGCCTAAGAGACTCAGAAGCCATTTGTCTTCCCTGGCCATTTATCTTGAAAACCAATGGCTTAAACAGTTAGACCAGGGTACCATGTCAGAATCTTTTAACCCCAAGATACTCCCTCTAGGAAAGAAGTAGGCCAAGAAGTCTTGTCTGGATTCTTTAGCTGTCCAGCCTCCACCGGATGTCCCTCTAGAAGCAGTCTGTAGGTTGTTCAGCATGTACATTGGATTCTCTGTCATGATCACATTGGAAGCCGGCATGGATCCATCCTTCGCACGTCCTCTAAGGCTTTGCATGCATCTACTCCAGACATTGAGGGGAAACCACCATTATTATCTCAGAGGGTCCTAAAGGGAGTCCACAGATATTGATCAGGAAGGAGGGTATGGGTTCTCTTATTGAATCTCGCCGAGGTTCGGAACCTCTGGTATTTGTTAGGGCTGATGTCCCTTACAAGAAAAGACAAAAACTGTAGCATGTTTCAGTCCATCCTTCAAAGGGAATGGCAGGAGTTTACTCAGGGCTTGTTTTCTGCCTTGAATGCCTTAAAGCCTCCTCAAGGGGTTTCAGTACCTACTCCTACTTTTACCCCTTCTAAATGGTTTAGAGAAATGGATTTCTCAGATGTTGATTCAGTGTCTGATGAGCAGTCTTTGTCCTATTCTTCACAGATGCCTTTTCAGGAATTGTCCTTTGGGGACACAATTGCTAGGATGATGAAATGCTTTAAGTGGGAGTCTTCTCAAGTGTCTGATATTCAGGGAAGTTATTATGAGTTGCTTCAGTTGGATTTTCCTAAACCTTCGTCAGTTCTTCCTGGTTGGCTGCCTTGTAAGATACCTTCATTGCTGTTCCAAGTCTCCTGATTCTCAGCCTGCTGCTCCTAAGAAGCCTGATAGGTTCTATAAGGTTCCTCAGGATTATCAGTTTTTATTTAAATGTCCTTCTGCTGATTCTGCTGTAGTGATAGTCTCTTCTGACAAGCCTTTTAGGCTTTTTCCTTCTTCCAAACATTTGCTTTCTGTTAAGAATCGTAGGGCAATGGAAAGGATTGGTAAGAAAGTTTACACTGCTTCTACTTTGGCCTTTAGGGCTGTTAATTACCAGACCCTCATGACCAGACATGCTCTGGCCATGATTGCTCAGGCTTGTTAGGTTATTTCTGACCTCACTGATTCTGAAGACAAATCTTCTGCCATATCTATATTATGTTCTGATTCTCGAGTGGCTCACCACTCTATTAAGTGTAGCTATGATGCTGCTGATACCTCTTCTAGATCTGCAGCTTTTGGGTCTGTCATGAGTTGTTATTCTTGGCTTTGTCTTCAGTCTCTGCTTGAGGACATTAAGGGCAAGTTGCTGGATACTCCTTTGGATAATAAACATCTTTTTGGGACTATTGCTGCTAACTTGTTTAAGTCTCTTCAAGAGAAAGACAAAGCCTTGCAGGACCTTAAACATATTTTTGTCACTCCTATCCGTAAGTTCCAGAAGAATTATCCTTCTAGATCTGCTTTTCTTTGCAGCCAACCCTGCCATGTCTCCAAGGGCTGGAAGAGTGGGACGTGGCCCTCTCTTCTAAGGCTTCTCAAATTTCTGTGGCTCAGAAGCCTCTTTTATCTGATAAGCCTGCTTCTCTTTGACAATTCACCCCCACTTATTTTAGACCAGGTTTTTTTATCCCTTTAACTTTCCCTTTGTCTTCCAATTTGTGTATCATCACTTCAGACTCTTGAGTTTTTTCTATCATCTGTTAGGGTTGCTGTGTGATATGGAAGTCTCTTCCTCCTTTTAAAGGGATTCTTCAACCTCCTCTAGAGCAATGTCCTCATTTCCTGGAGGTTTTATGGTCCCTGGTGAACCAAGGAACCATTCAACCTGCCCCCCTTCCTCTGTTTCCTTGAAAGGAGGGCAATTGGAGACATATTCTGGATCTTCTCCAGGTCCCTTTTTTGTATGCTTACTCTTCAGACCGTGTTTCCTCCTTTGTTACCCCAGGCTTTTCTGATGTCCTTGGATCTGAAAGATGCTTACCTTCATATTCCTATTCACTCTCTTTTCAGGAAGTTCTTATGCTTCTCTTTGTCTTCCTTTCCTTTTCAGTTCTCTGCTTTTCTATTTGGCCTCTCTACTACCCCAAGGATATTCATAAAATGCCTAGCTCCTGTGATTGCTTTATGCAGGCTCCAAGTCATTTGGATTTTTCCTTATCTAGACAACCTGTTGCTTCAGGCACCTTCTCCCAGTTGCCTGTTATGGGATCTGAAGTTCACCATGTCTCTTCTGTAAAGTCTTCCAAAAGTCCATCCTGACTCCCTCTCAGGATCATGTGTATCTGGGATGCTGGATTCAGGCAGTGCCAATGTTGGCCTCTTTTCCACCTCCAAAAGTTTTATCATTGACAGCCTTCTTTCAGTCTTTTCTTCCTCTGACTGCCATGCCAGCAGGGAGTTTCTTCAGGTTCTGGGATTCATGGCCTCTTCTGTTCCAGTGCTTCCTCTTGCCAGACTGCATATGTGGAAGCTTCAGTGCTATCTCAAGTCAGTTTGGCTGCAGCATTGTCACTCCTGGATTTCAGTGCACCTCCCCTTTCTTGTCTAAAGAAGGAATTCAAGTGGCGGATTCAACAGTTTGCTCTCAACCCAGTCCAGCCCTTTCAGTCTCCAGTCCCTTCTCAAGAATTGTTCACCGATGCTTCATACATTGGTTGGGGGGCTTTTTTTGGTCACATGAAAGTTCAGGGTATGTGGCATCTCTATCAGCAGTCAGATCATATTAACATGAAAGAGATGAGAGCTCTGCTTCTGGCTCTGCAAGCTTTTCACTCCATGTTCTGTACAGGCCCCTTGAAGGTGTACACAGACAACACTACAGTGATGTGGTATGTCAGTAAGCTGGGAGGCATGACATCTTACCTCCTCTGCAGGATGGCTATTCAGGCTTGGGAGGTGGCTGTCAGTTAACTCTTCAGGCAGTTTAAATTCCTTCAGAGCACTACCTAATAGCAGACTCTGAGCAGGCCCAGAACACAGGCTCACAAATGGATAATTCACAGAGACATGTTTCTGGACATTGTCCATCAGTAGGGTATTCCTCAGGTAGATCTTTTTGCCACCCTTCTGAACAGGAAGCTCTCTCTCTTCTTTTCCAGAGTGCCACGCCATCTGACATGGAAGATGGATGCTCTTTCTTTTCATTGGAGGGAGAAGTTTCTTTATGTTTTCCCCTTCCTCTACTTCCAAGAGTCCTGCAGAAGATTCATCTGGACTGCCTGAAAATCTTGTTAATGACTCTCTTTTGGCCCAGACAGCATTTGTTCCCCCTCAATGCTTTGTCCAGATCTAGCTAGGCAGTATGCACTACTTTCTCCTCATCTATTGCTTTAGTGACCTTTTCAAAGAAATCTACCAGGTTCACTAAGCATGACCTTCCTTTGACAAAGCACAACTGGATTGGATCCAGTGTCTGAAAGTTGCCTATATCATTGTTGATAATTTCCACGGCTTTGCAAATAAGACTAGTCAGAGTAATGGGCCAGTACTTTCCAGGATCTGTTGAAGGTCCTCCCTTATGAAGTGGGCTGACTCTCACAGTCTTCCATTCTTGAGACACACAGCCTGTTTTAAAACTTTAGTTACATAGTGGCTCCAGGGGTCCTCCTAAGTCAGATTTTAGACTGTTCAGGAGGCATCCCAGGATGTTACTGGTGCCCATTTAGGCTGTGTTCTTGGCTTTAGTGAGTACAGCCAGCGGGTTTGCGATATCACCAGTTTCAGTGAATGTGTCACCATTAATCACCATTTCAGCACATTGCTTTGTGCTGCTCTTGATGTTTCTAACATAACTGAAGAAGGCCTTATGGTTACCTTTCACCTAGGAAGCTATCTTAACCTCAAGTTGTCACTATTTGACCTAATTAGCCGTCTTAATTGCCTATTCTGTTCTGAAAAACAGCTCCTTATAATTTATAAATATCTGTAAAATACTGTCTATACTACACCCAGTAGCTGAAACTTGGAATAATATCCCAGTGGACATTAGACTGATATCTAGCATTCACTTGTTTAAATAGTCACTAAAACCCTTTTTCACCCAATCCCGGCTCTGTACTTACATCACACCAGGCTGAGATATTCTTTTCTTCTGGCCATCCTCTCCTCTTTGTCTTCCTCTGTTACTCTTCCTATCCTCTCATCTTCCTGTCACTCATCCCATATTCTGTACTGTGCACTCTCCCATCCATCGCTTTTTAATAAAGACTCATCTGCAAAGCCTAAACTTAGCTCTCTTCTGTAAACAAGCAAGCTGTCAAATGGTGAAAGTTAGAGAAGCACAATAATGTTACTGTTAAGTATTGTACTTTTTACCTTAGTTTCTGTTATGTAAATATTGCACTGCAGTCTCTTCTGTGACCGCTGTGGTGGTGCTGCGGTAGCATTGTCGCCTTACAGTAAGACGCTGTCTGGTTCGATTCTCAGCTAGAGCGTCTTCTGCCTGGAGACATGCATGAATGGGCGTACCTTCATTGAAGGTTGTGCATCAGGGCTGGTAACTCGGCACGTAAAAATCAACTACCAATCATTAGCGGACCGGAGTTCCGCTGTGGAGATCCCTAACCGGGAAAAGCCGAAAGACGCAACAACAAGTCTCTTCTGTCATCACACTTGTATTAGAAATTTTTTATTACTGTACATTTATTTGTATTATGTAAATATCGCACCGTTTTGTCTTCTTTCATCACACTTGTATTACAGATTATTACTGTATATGCATATTTTTACTATGTAACTATTGCACTGTCTCGTCAGCCATCGCACTTGTATTACAAATTGTGTATTACTTTACATGTATTAAATGTCCTGTTATTGGCACTTTTCACCCTGGACCGCCACTTAAAATGGAATCTATGCCCAGTATAACTTTTCCAGTAAAACAAAGGTCAGATATTGCATGGATCAAGACTGAAATGCATTAGAGGTCAAGCTCATTATACCCAGTTAACAAATAAAAAAGTTATTTATAAATGCCATCACAGTTTTTTTCCTCTAATTCTTATACAAAGGTAGCACTATAAAAAAACTGTGTTGCATCAAGCAGACATGTTTACAGTTGCAGTGGTTTGTGGTTTTGTCACCAAGTTGTATATCCTCACAGACCTAGACCACCAAAGTCCGACAGACAATGACTGACTTTCTATGTCCTTTCAGCGGAGGTGATTGCAGCATGATATATTATAGAAATATATTGAAATATTCTGAGGAGCTTGGTCAGTGTGTATTTTGAATTTCTGGGGCTGCGAGGCCTTCCTATGACAGTGGTTACTAAGGTATATATAGTATTTAGCAGCTTAGCTGCAGGGGGCCTTTCAGCATCTGACTGGGGACTTGGAGTATTTTACAGGCATCCATCCAATTAGTACTGAGCAGGTTCCTATATATTATACATAGATATGCAGGACTGCAGTGGAGAGGGCACTACTCACAGGTTTTGTAATGTATCACAGTTCCCCTGAGGTACTAAGTGCCATAGATTTTATCCATATGGCAATAAAGGCTCTACCTGCTTCACAGAAACAAAGGGTAATTAATAGAAAAGGCTACTATTCTCTGAGCACACAAGTGATGTCCACAGGCTAATTTTCAGTGTGCATATGGGACACCCAGAAAATTCTCGTGATTCCCACATATGACATACTACTTTTTCACAGGGTTGTCTTGATGGTTTCTACTGACATAATGTGTAGAAACATGCTGACACATACAAACACTATCCATGTAGCTTCCATCGACTTGGTATGTGTTGGTATATGTGTAAAAACATGGTGACACATACTTACATATGTACACACGTACACTATCCATGTAGCTAGTCTACCCACACACACAAAAACGTGTGTGTGTGTGTGTATATATATATATATATATATATATATATATATATATATATATATACATACATATATATTCATGTCATACTAGTAAGGCTGCCAACTTCATGGAACCATTGCTTGTGACTCTAGTGTGCAGCCCTGAAAGTATGGCAGAGATTTGTTATAACAGTGTGTGTACCCAGACATGGAGCATCACAGAGCATGTGTTTAGGTTAATGAGGACACAGTTGTGTTGCTGTAATACATCCACTGAGGCACTACTATACTCCCCACATACAGTTAGCAAGGTGGCTACAGTATGTACCATGCTGCATTGTATGAGTACACAGAAGCAGGACTATCCTGCCAAGTGTGTGACTACATTACAACATCTGCCATAAAACCCAGCTACAGTGAATCAAGGTGACAACATGTGTCATGAACTGTTTGAGGTGCCATCTTCACGAGTCCCTCTAAGCAGCGATGGGTGCAGTACACTGCATTGCTGACTAAACAGCAACAGGATCTGGTCATTATATCTAAGGCATGAAAGTCATGCAGTGACAGTGTTGCACACACTAAATAAAATGCTTACAGAGTTATTCTTAGACTATGCTAGTCAATGCATGGTCTGGTCCCATTATGCATCAGACCTCACTTCAGTGCAACACAGGAAGTAGGGTTTTGCATGTCAGAGTCACCATCATTTACTCAGTAGATTAGAGACACTAAAGCTCTAACCAGTAAACAAGTCGTGATTGGGGGAACATCACATGGGCTGCATTAAGGGGTTTTCATAAACAGTGTCTGAAGGGTGAGGCTTACAGAGAAGGAAAAATGTTGGTGTGCATTTGAGTGTGTTTTCATTTCAAGATGGATTCCTGAGTGTTTTTTAGTTTGCTTCTTATGATTTACTTTCTGCCAAATGTGAAAGTGCTAGTCTTGCAAGGAGTAGAAAGTTATGTTCTTTGTAGAAAGTTCTTTTATAGAATTCAGAACTCATGCCTAATATGGAAAGTCATAAACAAAGAGTCATGAGATCTTAGTAAAATTAATGATATAATGTTCATTTTTACTTGCTCAGTGGTTGTTCTCTGATTGCTATAGTAATATTGCTTTTAATCAGAAAATGGTTTCAGTAGTTTGGAAAGACAGGACCTTGATTCCCTAGTCTTCTACATATGTGCCTTTCTTTGCAATAAAGGAGATTATTATTCTCTGCTGAACTGTGTCATATGAAAGATATTTGGTACCTTAACACGTGTAAGGGATTATTTACCACAGTGATAGAGAAGAGATAACACTGCATGACGTTGTCCTGGTGTCACTTGTGTGGCATGATGGGGGCAGGGCTGGAAATCTCCTGTAGCAGGGATGGTGGGTAGTTCAAGACCTGAACCTGGATAGAGCTCAGTGCTCAGGGGCTATATTCCTACAGGTAGGTATTCAGTGCCTTCAAAATGATGGGTGACTGGCCTTTGGAAAGCCCAAGATACAGCAGCTGAGCATCTCTGTACAATGGTTTGTGTAGACAACCACCCTGTATTTGTACCTTACCCTGTCCACAGACATTGGAAGACATGATAGCACTGACAATCCTGTACATGGAGGTGGTCATTGAAGTGACCTGCAGTACCATAGATCTTATTATACCAGTCATGTCATGATGTCTGAGCTCCCTGTCTTCACAGAGCTCACAGACGTGCTGGACAGTATCCACACAAATGCCATACAACACACCTGCCAGCACCATCCCAGAGTATCTGGCAACATCCAATGTCTACATTTCAATCCAGCACATTTGTTGATTTATCTGTAATGCTGCATGCACATCAGGAGGCAATTGTAAGTACTGACAGTATCAGGTACCCCTGTTTTCCTGGCCTATGGAGGAGATGCCCACAGAAGAAGCACTGCACCTGTGCTGTTGGCCTGTGTTGAGGATTCCCACAAAGGAAGAACTACACCTGTGTTGTTGGCCTCTGCTGGGGATGTTCACAGAAGAAGCACTGCTCTGGTGTTGCTGGCCTGTGGTGGGGATTTCCACAGAAGCACTGCACCTGTGCTGCTTTCCTATGGAGAGGATGCCCAGAGAAGCATCTGTGTTGCTATGCTGTGCTGGGTATGCCCACAGAAGAAGCACTACTTCTGTGTTGCTGGACTGTAGTAGGGATGCCCACTGAAGACATATTGCACCTGTGGTGCTGTCTGTGTTAGGAATGGCCACAGAAGAATCACTGCAATGCTGGCCTGTGATGCTGGCCTGTGGTGTGGATGCCCACAGAAGAAGCACTGCACACCTCAGAAGCTGTTGTTTTGGGTACAGAGAAAACCACTAGTGACAATCTAGCCAGGGGATGGTGTGCCTTCATTAGCATAGCCACAGACTGTTCAAAATGTTTAGCTGTGCAAACACTGTCTGCAGACAGTGACTCACCACCTTGTATAAAACAGGCACAAGTGTTGCTGTATCAATGAACTGTGGCACATGACTTTGTCTCCCTATTATCATCACTAAACCCTGCAGAACTGAAGATATCAATCCCTTGTCCATCCTTAATCTATTTCTACCTGTTGACCATGACTTCATCTACTTGTGAATGCATAAGAGACAGAACACCATAGTAAACACATTAACATATTCCACAAAAGGTGGCCTTGTGACATGCAGGGCAAGTGCATCAGATTCTTCATTTCTCAACTTTATTATCTGTAGCATCTGCTCCCTGTTGTACTCTTGATATGCCTTTGAAATAAAATGTGAATCATGTCTAGTTATTTAGGATATATCCAGTATACATATATATATATATATATATATATATATATATATATATATATATATATATATATATATATATATATATATATATATATGCAAACCTCTGAAACATATACTAACCAAGTCTATCTTCCAGTGAAACGTGGATGTGATGGGTAAGCCCCATACCAACATCCATGCTTCCACTTGGTATTAATATAGATACATTTTCTTCTCCTAGTGAAATGAGGATCTCTCCATTTTGGTTAATCGTGTAGACCCCAGAGGATCACCCCCTTGGTAGATCTTTTCTCTGAAAATTACATATGCCTTGTGTTTGGCACAATTGAGCATGTCAGTCATATGATAGCAGTAATAGGGTAGAGTGTGATTGTGCCCACCTACCACATTGATATTGTTAATCCAAATTGCTATATTTGGTCTCTCAGTAGTTGGTGTGACCCACCTTTACTAAGTAGACTTCAGCTGTAGTGCCAGGGAACCTGCAGTAGGACTTCATTTTCAGCATTGCTGATGTTCCTATCTCTTGGTCTTGCTCAGCCTGGGACATGGGAGCATCTGGTCAGAGAAAGAAAATATCTAAATATAAATATATAATGGTAAGGATATGTGTGCAGTTAGTGAGAAAGCATCTGTTCCTGGGAGGAACATGTTCTCTGAATGCATGTCCTATGAACAGTGCTATTGTAACACACAATAGTTCTTGACCGAGATTAGCTTGTACAAAAGTCTGCTGAAATAGCATGGTAAAGCCCCTCACCCCCCAACATTTCCTGCAGATGTAGGTGCAAAAACCTTTATGCAAGAGTGGTTGACATGAGAAACCAGTCTGTTAACACCTGAGACTACAGGGCCTCCTTACCTAATGGCTAATTTCCACCAGTCTGTTAACACCTGAGACTACAGGGCCTCCTTACCTAATGGCTAATTTCCACCAGTCTGTTAACGCTTGAGAATACAGGGCCTACTTACCTAATGGCCAATTTCCACCAGTCTGTTAACCCCTGAGACTGCATGTCCTACTTGCCTAATGGCTAATTTCCACCAGTCTGTTAACGCATGAGAATACAGGGCCTACTTACCTAATGGCCAATTTCCACCAGTCTGTTATCAGCTGAGACTACAGGGCCTACTTACCTAATGCTAATTTCCACCAGTCTGTTGACACTTAAGACTTCAGGACCACCTACCTATGGCCAATTTCCACCAGTCTGTTAACACCTGAGACTACAGGGCATACTTACCTAATGGTTAATTTCCACTAGTCTGTTAACCCCTGAGACTGCAGGGCCTACTTACCTAATGGCTAATGTCCACCAATCTGTTAACACCTTGGAATACAGGGCCTCCTTACCTAATGGCTAATTTCCACCAGTCTGTTAATACCCTAGACTACATGGCCTCCTTACTTAATGGCTAATTTCCACCAGTCTGTTAACACCTGAGACTACAGGCCTCATTACCTAATGGCTAATTTCCACCAGTCCAAGACCAATCTAAGTGCTTTTTCATTTATTTAGACTTATTTTATTGCATTTGCACTTGCCTATCATTTTACCCATGCCATATAGCTAAAGTATCACATCTTCACTGTTTTAAAGCAATTTACTGATTAACTGCATTTCATTACTGTTTAACTGTATTTCATTGCTATTGACTGCAATTCATTACTGTTCAACTGCATTTTACTGCATTTCATTACTGCTTAACTATATTTTGTCATACTGTGAGTTCTGTTTTTATCTGTAAGTGGTTAATTTGTGATTTTCTGTGAGTCTGACTGTGTTCTTAACCCTTAAATTGCATAGCAAAGTCTGGATACAGGTTTGGTGCATCCAGAGCTGTTTGTTTTTGCCTTCTGTGTTTCTGGCAGCCATCTTGTATTGGTAGGGGCCTATCTTCTTTGCTATTGAGAGTAGCAGGGCTGAATGGACCTTGTCTGGCACAAGCTGATTGGTAAAGAGAGCAGGGGTTAGAAGGAATGGCTAGATTTCTGTATTACTAGAATCTTCTATTTTTATGGTATTTAAACCCCACATTTGAACTGGTTTGGGCATCATGCACTGCAGCTACACTGTTTTTAACCCTTTGAGCGGTATTCCAGCTACAAATTTTCCCTTACTAACACTTGTGTGATCACCTGTTAGTACTCATCTTAGACCTTCCAGCCTTTACCCCCTTAACCTGTCTCTGGCCTCTCTCCCTCAGATTCTGACAAGTATGGATGGACAATTTCCTTGGTTTCTCCTGCCAGTCTGGTTGATATGGGCATCGTGAGACAGTGTTGCAACTGCTCATGTACATGGACAACCCTCTACTACTACCACTTAGGAACACAATTTGTGAGCGGTGCGATTGCATTAAGAACCTAGAGTCTATGCCTGCTCTCTCTCTCTCTCTCTCTCTCTCTCTCTCACAAGCCAGTATATCTGGCACTGAGAAAGTTGTCAACACAAACACTGCACCTCAGACATCACCCACAACTACACAACACACACCCACATATGCGGAGGTTCTCAGCAAAAACATAGCCAAACAAAAGAGACCTCCAAGGCAAAAACACACGCGAACTCTACAGCCCACCACATCACATATCACACACATGTGTCTCACAGCCACTAAGGCCTAACCAGAAACCCAACATATTAGTCATAGGAGTCTCCATTGTGAGACACACACAAGTGCCCCGGGTCTATATTAGATCATCGAAACGGCTGAATTTCAAATGATCTAATATCGAACCCAATATCACAAATGCTGAAAACAGCGAAGCTGCACAAAACTGAATTCTTTCCTAGGGAAAGAATTCGGTTGGCCGTTGTTGTGGCTTCGCTGTTTTCAGCGATGCGGTGGAAAATTACGGGTTGGGTTAAGGTAAGTGTGTGATTGTGCGGACGTTCGGGTTAGGGCGCGGGTTAGGTAAGTGTGCGATTGTGACAGACGTTAGGGTTAGGGGTGGGTTAAGTGAGTTAGGGTTAGGGCGCGGGTGAGGTGAGTGTGCGATAGTGACAGAATTTGGGATTAGGGTGCGGGTGAGGTGAGTGTGCGATAGTGACGGACTTTAGGGCTAGGGTCTGGGTTAAGGTAAGTGGATAGACAGTAGTGTATGTTCAGTGTAGTGTAGGGTTAGATGTAACTTTTAAATGTATATGTGTGGATTGCTGCTTTTTAGTGTGCTTGTGGTATGTGTGTGTATCTTGGAACAGCAAATTTTCTCCCTGGGAAAAAATTTGCTGTTTTGAGGTTTCGATATTGTTAGGGTTCAGGTTTTGCAGTTCGGCGTTACGGCATTCAAAAATGAGATGTTTCGATGATCTGATATAGACCCAAGTGCTCCTCACCAGGCTGGATAAGGAGAAAGTCACGATTAGTGTTTTTCAGGTGCCAGAATCCACCAGTCTCTCAGCAAGTACTGTGATAACTCTGTCATAGTCCATGTTGGCTTGAATGACTTGAGATGTACCTCCCTGGACTATGTGAAGAGAGACATAATCAAGCTAGCTGAATATGTGTCCCAGGCAGGTATGTCATTAGCCTAGGAGTCTACCATCACCCAGAATGATGCCTCAATACAAACAGAAAATGATTGCCTTTAACAATTGGCATAGTTTTTGGTGTCATTCTAAGGGGCTCCAGTACCTGACAGCCTGGGAAGACATGATCAACAGACTACGATGCTTTGCCAGAGATGGCCTGCATCTGTCTCTTTTGGACTTCAGGCTTCTGGCAAAGGCTTTTGCCTCCCCCATAGTGCCTTTTTTTAGGCAATGTCATGAGGTCAAAACTACCAACATGAAAATTACATCAACATGCAAATTAAAGGTCATGCTGCAAAAAGCTAGGAGTCTAGACATGAAACTGCACTCACTGCAAGCATTCTTAACCCTGGAAGATGCTGCCATTTGTGCAGTCACAGAAACCTGGTTAAAAGCTGTGGACAGCACCCCAGCCATACCCAGTTACTCATCCTATCATACATTCAGACCCCAAGCCATGGGCAGCAAAGCAAAAGGAGGTGAAGTTGCAATATGTATTAAAGGCATACACCCCTCCAGGCTGGTCAAGCAGTATGACACACAGGAGATACTCCAGGTGCCATTAACTGTTGACAAGACCCCTATTCAAATCATAGCTATCTGCAGGCCCCCAACTTTGACTCAAGATGCCTACTTCACCTATCTGGACCTCTTCGAACTTATCAAGATTCTACCCTTTACCTAGATCCTGGGCAGCTTTAACTATCCAACCATAGATTTGAAGAAGTACTCATACCAAAACACAAATGCCCAGAGTTTCCTTGATTTCATCAATGCAAATGCCTTGGACCAGCTGGTCGACACCCCACAAGAGGTGATAATGTCTTGGACTTGGAATTAACCAACATGAGTAACCACTGCAGCATCCCTACGGTGTCATCCTCCCTGGTGAGATCAGACCACAAAGCGGTCACTTTCAAAGTCACCATCTCCCCTGCCCCCCCCACCCCAGCTAGGGTCAAGGAAAAAAAACTTCTCCAGAGCTGATTACAACCTCCTGAGGGAAGGTATAAACAGAGTCACAGTCCCCTCCCTCTCCATAGGAACTGGTACATGTCCAAACCTACACCAAAATACTATATGAGCATTTAAATAGCTGCATGCAATCAGGAATACCCAACAGGACAAAATCCTCCTCTTCAAGGAAGAGTAAACTTGTCTGGTGGACGTCTGCAATAAATAAACTCTCTGTAATAAAAGGAAAAAATTGCTGTCCAGGACCAAGAAAGAGCAGGTGCCTAATTGGAAGCAATCTCTCCTTAGCCTGAACAAGCAAATAAGAGCACTAGTGAAATCCTCCATTGCAAACTTCGAGTCCAAACTGGCCACATCTACTAAAGACAGTTGTAAGGCCTTCTTAACATATGTCTGCAATCTCAAAGGAAGCACTCAGATCTGCTCAGAACTGGTGGTCAAGGACACCACATACATAAATGCTGTAGATATAGCCAACCTGCTGGCAGATAGGTTCATCGAAAACTTCACCCCTCTGTCCCTCCATCAGTAAATCAGGACATCCCAGCATCTGCCTCCATCCTCTTATCTCTAGCGAGTAAGTCATCACTGCCCTCTCCCAGACTGCATCCTACATGAACTCAGGCATGAACTTGCAGCACCATTAGGCACCCTATTCAACCAAAGCCTGAGTACCAGCTTTGTCCCAGCCAAGTGGAGGACAGCCACTGTCATCCATATGTACAAACATGGAGCATCCACTGATGCAGGAAATTATAGACCCATCAGCCTAACTATCCTGATCTGCAAGGCCGTGGAGTGGATTATGATGGGCATCATTAACGAGGACATTGGCAACCTCCAAACACTTGATCCCACACAATTTGGTTTCATCAAGGGGAGGTCATGCCTGTTAAACTTGGTCAACTTCTTTGATACAATCACCAAAGCCATGGACAAAGAGAAGAAGGTGCACACCACCAACCTTGACCTGGCCAAAGCCTTCGATACTATTCCCCACTTGGGTATAATAGATAAACTCTCTCAACTAGGCATCAATCCATATATTACCAGATGAGTAGCTAACTGGCTCACTGATAGAACCCACCTAGTCAAAATAGAGGAAGTCACCTCTCAAGCAGTAGACCTGTAATGAGCAGTGTACCCCAGAGATCGGTCTTGGGGCCTCTGTTGTTTGGTATATACTTTTCTGAGGTATAGGCTAAAACCAGTGGGCTATGGCTGACCAAGTTTGCAGATGACTTTAAGCTGGGTGCTGTCATCAATTCCCTTAGTGTTGTGGACATCCTTCAAGAGGGTCTCATCCAAACAAATGACTGGTGCCAGAAACATGACCTCAAACTGAATACCAAAAAATGTATCATCATCCCCTTTGAGGAGAGTGATTTCCCCACAAATTATCACAGTGATAACAAGGTCCTAAGCACACAATCAGTTGTGAGGGACTTGGGCACCTAGGTTTATAGCAACCTGGCTTTTGACCACCATATTTCCTCTGTTGTACAAAAGGCTTTCTACATGGCTCACCTCATTAGGAAGGGTACCTCATCCAGATAGAAGGAGGTCATAACATCCTTGTATTCTTCCCTTATAAAACCCATCATTTAATACAATGCTCCTTTCAGCATGTACCTCACAAAGCACATGCAGCAGCTGGAGAAACTACAGAGGTTCTTCACCAGGAGAATCCAAGGCCTCAAACATATAAACTACACAGACAGGCTAAAAGCCCTGTCTCAGAGGTGACCTCTGTCTGGCATACAAGCAGTCTCAGACCCCACCTTGGTGAGACTGCTGCATGTCCCCTTTAAGCACCACTTGAGTAACCCGCACGAGTGACCTCAACCTGATTTGTGACATCAGTAGGACTTGTGGAGAGACAGATTTGTGTCCCAGAGACTCCCCCTTCTGTGGAATAAACTCCCTCTCTACATCAAGCAGAGTACCTCATTATCCCTTTTTAAGAGCAACCTGGATAACTGGATGGGTAAAAGAAAATACACCCCTGGGATTCCACCTGTATCCCTGCTGGACAGGGCATCAGGTGCTGACTTGCCAGAACATGGGATAAATTCTTGGCTAGGCTTGTAAGGGCCTCAGGGCCAATAACCTAGTAACTTCCTATGATCTTATGATCCTATGAACACCTGAGACTACAAGGCCTCCTTACCTAATGGTTAATTTCCACCAGTCTTTTAATACCTGAGACTACAGGGTCTCCTTATCGAATGGCTAATTTCCTCATTAGTAATAAAGGCATTATGCCTTTTCCATTTACTGCTGAATTCTATCACAGTATTGACCAAGCTGAGTCTTTCCGAAATTGTTTTGATCATCCAGTATCCTTATTAATAATGCATTTCTTTACTCTGTCCTCAAACTCTGCCTTTTTTGTGCATAACTTTTTCTTCTGAATAATGTTATTCCCTTGGTCTATATGCACTGACTCCAGATACATGTAAGTAAAAGTTTCTGTCATATCCCATCTCTGCCTCCTTTCATCAAGTCCGCATGTTGAGCTCTTTTTGTCTGTCTTCATGTGTTTTTGATGAAGAGCACATACAATGATGGTTGCCATTCTGTTTACAGTGCCTATCCTTTCTATGTTATTATGCTCAGAAAGTCTCTATAATTGCACATTGTACTATGGATGTGGTCTTAACAGCTGTTCATTTAGATGAACAATAACTTCTCATTGTTCAGGGTGATAAATTTTCATATACATCTTATTTTTTCTAACAACCTTCCTTACTTTGCCATAATGCTTTGTTAAATGTAAATAATGTAATATTAGTATTTGCAGGCCCTTTTCTTTTTTAATTGCTGCTCGTACTTAACCCCCACCCCCACTATGTACTTCATTCTTGGATTTCTGCTTTCTAGATGGATTTTACATTCAGTATAAACTGTCATGTTTTACCCAGTTCTTCCAGTCTTCCCATGTATCCTGTAATACCTTTTTCAGATAATTACTGAACTTATTAGCATACATCATATTTTGTGTAATAGTCGCATATACATTTGCTGCTTACAAGAGCTTGGCTTGTGACTGGCAATGTACTTGAATACCGAATGTGAGTCCAAGTAATAGCATGCAAGTGTATGAATTGGCAAAACAATCTGAGGAAACTCTTAAGATTTACTTTTTTTGTATTTGTTGTAGGTTTAGTTTCAAGATAAATGAATGAATAAAAACATCAAAATTTATTCTTTCTAGGGAAAAAATTTTGTTTTTCCATTGTATTAGTTTTTTTTCAGTAGAGAAAAACATATTTACAAGTAAACACAAGAATTCAAGCAAATGTTTCTTCTGTAGTAGCTTCATAGTGATAAACTAACAAGATACACAAAATGGCACATTCTAGCATGGTAATTATGTTATTCTCTTCTACACAGGGAATGAAGAATGAAACAGACAGGTATGTAGACAGAATGGTCTCTGCTTTTACTCTTTCCTATCCAGTGTAAGTGCAAACACTCACTTTTTCTCTTCTGTTTCCCTAGATTCATAAAAAAACAAGAAGAGGAAACATGTGCTCCATTAGTTACTGGTGACTTGAGTCTAGGGGTGTACAAAGGCCCCCTGCACTATAGGGTTTGGAAGGAAATGGTGTCCATCCTCAGACCTGGTAAGATACATCTGTAACCTTAAATGTAGAAATAATTTAGGAAGGGTGGCCTAAATCTGGTGGCATGAGACAGACATCCATTCTGCATGTTTTGTCAAGAAAACAAACTAGTGGTGTAAGAGATGTGTGGATCAAGGAGCATTTCAACCAGTATTCTGTTGAAAAAGTGCTAAAATAATGTCAAAGGGAGACTTGTGTTTGTTTGTTTATTTATTTTGTTTGTGTGTAGATTAAGTTATTTTAATTATTTAAGTTTCTTTACCATGTAATGTACTACTCCCAATGGACTAATTTTGGTCATAACTCAGGTGATTGAAATCACAATGCTATGAAAGAAATATAATTAGAAAAAAAGTACATACATTAATGTCAATAACTGCAAGTACTGCATACTTTACAGCCTTCATGAAAACCGCACAAAAATTATTTGAGCAATATATACAAATTATATATAAATGAGGGAAAAGTAAGGAAAGAATTGGTGGTTATTCATTTCAATTGTGTTTTAACAATGTAATACACAATAAGATAAACAGTGACAGTTATGGGTCGGTTATATTTAAAAGCAGAATAAGGAGATTTGGGTACATCAAACAATACAGTGAAAATCTTGAATTGGGTGTTTATTTCTGGGTTTAGCCTTTCACATAGGGACTAGAAGGGACTGGTTTTGTGTAGGAATGAGTTAATAAAAGCAACATAAAGCTATGATACTTTAAACAACTTGAAGTCCTATGGGATAACCTCAGTACATATAGATGTGGTTGTGCTGATTTAAGAAGAAATTGTCATTTGTCTACACTGTGCGACATAGCAAGCTGCTGCTAGACAGCATACTTAATTTGATAATCAGTGATGAAGTACTCTGAACTGGGGACTTCAGTTTACCCACTGGAGATCTTTCATAGCTAAAGAAGGGATTATAAAGGACTTTCTGATGATCCACTCCCATGAAGAATTGAGATGGCTATCAGTGGTCCACTTGTTTGTACATACTATGGCTGAAGTGATATTCTTTTAATTAATGCTTTATTCACAATTTTAATGGACTGGAGAAAAAAAGCATGCATGAGTATGACAGTGAACAGTATACAAAAATATAGGAGGAGGTAATGTTAAGGGAAATTGTTAAAGTATGCTGGGAAAAGATGTAGCCATGATACAGGTAAAGATTAGTAATACTCTGTGAAGTATTGCAGGTGCTTTATTATGTTCATGTTATAACTTGCACTTATTAACATTAAAATACAAATTGTTATAATCACTGGATAAATTTGTGTTGAAGTTCACCAAACCTCTTAGTTATCCAGTAACAATTCAGTTTAATCCATACTGCTGGGGTAATCATTGGAGGGGAGTATAGCTGGTGACTGATAAGGAAGTTAAAGTATTTGTTATATATAGTTTGTAATTCCATGATGCTGTCCAGAAACATGCTAGAGTAACTCCAGTATTGATAGAAGAGGAACAAAGATAATAATGGCAGGTTTGTAGTAGTAAGGGGCTACTGACAAGGGAGGGGGATGAGACTGGCATGTACTTATATTGCACCTAAAACTGCTACAATGGAGCTTAAGAAAATACTGGGAGAAATAATCAGCTTTCAGCAGGGAATATTACTTATAGGTGGGGACTGGAACTTAATATGTAACAGTGAGGCTGTACCAGGGGGTTAGAAGGGAAAATAGAAAAAAAGTGTTAATTTTTTGAAGAAACGTATTAAAATATTTGTTATGAAAATATCTGGTATGGAAGATATGAATTCAATAGTAAGAACTCGGAGGGAATTTATATATTATTCCCAAAGGTACAAAAACTGAGCTAGGCTAGACAGAACTTTCAATTAAATACGCATGTTTGTGTGAAACGTAAGTTTTGATTCTTATCCAATAACTATTTCAGATCACATGCCAATAATAACAAAAATAAAAATTTAGGGTAGTGAAATACAAATGAGACACTGGCACCCCCCACCTATCTGTTAAACAGAGAGGAATTTAACAAATGGATAATGGAAATTATTCAGGACTTATTAGGAAAGCTATAAATTTCTTCAGAAAATATAGCTAGGGAATGGCTAAATTGAAAGTGATGCTTAAAAATAGGGTAGAATTAAAAAGATATGGTTAAGAAGTAACAAGAATTATTTAGAAGACATGACAAAAGTAAAAGTACTACAGAATAAGGGGACTCTCACAGAACAAAAAGAGGTGCAACTACAGAGAACGAAAGAGAATGCAAGGGACTACCTGGATGATACGCATGAGTTTAGAAAGACTGGTTTTAAGCAAATGCTTTTAGATAATAACTCCAAAGCACAAAAGCTTTTAGCGCAGTGGCTCAGGTAACAGAAAGTAGAAAGGGCTGTTGCCAAGCTTAGGGAGCGTATAGCAAGGAAAATAGCCAGAGAACCTGCTGCTATATTAGAAATATTTAAAAGATTTTATGAAAATCTGTATAAAGCCGAGGAATGTGGAAATCAAGAAAAGTACAAATGGAAATATTTATGTAAAATTAAATATGCCAAAGTTATAGGTAGATGAGGCTCAAATATTATCATTTGGATAGGAGGAGATGAGAAAAAAGTGGTGATAAGAAACCAATCTCCAGGACGGTCTGCAGGAATAGATCATATTCCTGAGGAAGTTTGGAAGATACAATGGAAGAAAGTGATAAAGATCTGGAAGGTTTTAGTTAACAGTACTTTAAAAAGAGGAGAAGCACCAGCATCCTGTCTGTGGTGGCTGTAACACCTAAAGATAGAAACAACCCATCAGATACAGCTTCATAGAGGCCCATTTCAATGCTAAACCATGATTATAGTGTTTTTGTCTATAATGGCTTAAAGAATGGCAAGTGTGTTGCCAAATGTGATAGATGTGATTCAGTGTGGTTTTGTGGAGGAGAAATAAACATTTGAAAACATTAATAAAATGATGATCTAGAGGGAAGCAGAGTGTAAGAAAATGCCACTGATGTTGGTGGATCTTGATGCAGAGAAAGTATTTGACAGAATAAGCTGGGATTTTGTGAGTAGAAATGGAAGCATTTGCATTCCTTAACACAATAATAAGGTTATCAGAAGGATATGTGAGGGATCAGAGATAAAAATTAAAGTGTGTGTGTGTGTGTGTGGGGGGTACTCTCTGATAAGTTCTCTCTGAACAAAGGGAACAGACAAGGGTGTCCTCATTCCTCTTTGTTATTTACATTATATTTCAAATCACTGGCAAAAATAAATAACTAAATAAATAAAATAAGAAACTCTGAAATTCAAGGATATAATTGGTGTGGTAATCAAGAAAATTTGCCTTCTTTGCAGATAATGTTATTTTGTACATGATAAGGCCAGGAAAGGAAATGTCAGTGTTGTGGATCATTCTCAGACAGTTTCAAGTCTTTTCAGGATACAAAACTAATGAATATAAAACATTAGCAATAGTTGTAAATATGTACCCACACATGAATTGCTTCAGCAATACCCATAACATCATAAAATTAACTACTTAGGTGTATGGGTTAAAAAGGGTTCTGTTATGGCAGCTAAGGATATGTGGGAGAAGGCGAAATGAAAGATAATACAAAGACTGAGAAAATGGAAGCTCTGTTTTATGGATATGGATAGCAAGATACAAACAGTGAAAATGTTTTCAGTCCCTTTAGTTTTATACAGAGGTCAAGGATATTTTTATCAACCAGAGAAGCTGTGGACCGCAATTAATAAAGAGCTGAAGGATTTTATCTGGGAGGGGAAGAGGGCAAGAGTCAAGTGTGATAAGTTGATTCTTCCAATAGCACATGGTAGTTTGGGATTACCTGATACGAATGGATATTTCAGATATCTACATTCTATATTTTACACAGTTAATGCTCCTATACATAGAGTAAGCAGAAAGCTATAAATCAAAGTGGAAAGGGATGATGGTGAAATGGGGAAAGCTCAGTAAATAAGGACAGACTGGGATTTTGGCTGCAGACCCTTTAGGAGAATAAAAAAGCCATACATAATATTATATTCCTAAAGTAGCAGAAAACAGTCTAAGAACTAAGCCAACATAACAATGGAGAAAGAAGATTCTGCCAGTAGGGATTACTTCCATTAATGGTACAGAGTATAGGCAAGAGGAGGCTTGTATTACTGGTGAAAACTGGAAAAGGAACCAATGTATTGGGAGCAACTAATAAGAGAGGGAACATTAATACAAAGGGAAGAGGTCAAGAATGCATTTGGATTGCAGACGAGACTGCCTTCCCTATCAGTAATTGATATCAGAGAATAGGAAAAGATAAAAGAACAGGGGAATCCTAAGTGAAAGACTAACACATGTAGAGATTAGTTGAATCTAGAACAGAAGCTACTGTTAATAAAGGGAAATTAGTAAGATGTATAGAATGGCTGGCTAATGTCTCATTAGAACACTTCACCTAACGTAAGTAACTCTGCTAAGCCAACCAATCATAGTACTGTACCCACTTAGGACTGTTAATCTACTGCTCATCCCATCTCTCCAGGAGTTAGGGAAAACTACCCCAGCAATGTTGTGCTTTCCATAAGCAACTAAAACCAGGGGAAGACATATTGTAAATCAACTTGTTATCCTTCTCAACTAAAACCAGGCGAAGACATATAGTGAATCAATTTGTTATCCTTCTCCACTATAGCGAGCATCATCTGCTCTCTCAGAGCCTTATTCTACATCTCTCTGCTTTTACTCTGATAGTAAATCTATCACAGGAATCCTAAACTTAGGAATATCTTCTAAAATGTAATATTATATTGTAGAGAATGAATGTATTCTATCTGTTAGTTAATATGTATGTCAAAGTCTCTTCTATGGAAATTGTATGTCAAAAGTCTGTCCCTAAAACTATGTTTTGTAAAAAAAATTGTTCTCTTGGGAGCTTTTCTCCCTGGGCCTCCACTGAAAATGGAGTTGTAATCCAGCTGGACTCTCCCAGTCAACAAATGTAAAATAAAATAAATAAATAAATAGTACATTCTAACTATAGGAATCAAATGGAGGATGATAGAAATGATAGGGAAGAGAGAGTGGATAAGCAATTCACAAAGAAACAATGGGAGCATATATGTATGGCTCCCAAATATGCAACAAAATCTAGAAGATTTAGGATTTTTGCTTGAAGGTGTTTACATAGGTATTTTTATACCCCAAGCAGACTCCAAAGAAGGTTTCCTCAGGTAGAGTGCAAATGTTGGAAGTGTGATGTGGAAAAAAAGAGGTAATAGGGAACATATTTTTTGGGAAAGAGCTGGAGGAATTTAAAAATTCCCTGCAGACTACTGTATCAGAAATACTGGGTGAGCAAATTGGTATAAATAAGGAGATGATTTTTAACTGTTTTTTGCCACATTTTACTGTATACTGTACTAGTTCAGCTGTAGCATAGCCCATTTACAGGTTTGTTCTTTCTGAGTCTGTTTTGTAACTTCTGAGCATCAAATTCAAGCCATCTTTGTTGGTGAAGGTGCTTCTGCACCCTTGTGGGAGGAAAGTGCTGTCTGGGTCCCATCTAATCAAGGGAGATTGGACTGGAGCTCAGAGAGCATCCTTGTTGGCTAGTTTGAGTTAAAAGGGTTATTTCTTGTTTTATTTAAGCCCTTCGTTTGCACTTGTTCGTGTGTAGCACACGATTGTGCACTGCCATGTAGTGGTGGTTACTGTTGGTGGTTACTGATGTAAACATTTTGCTTGTTAAATTTTCCCTGAGCACTTTGGTTGTGGCCCTCTAGAGGTTTTTCTTGGCCATACTCTACTGTAAGGTAGAGCACTAAGCATAGCCTCAGAGGTACCAACATGCCTCCCACCCACTATCCATTCCTAAGTGTGACCTCTTTTCCTGACCATGTAAATTTACCTAACACTATGGCTGGGCATTTTCCCACAGTTTTTTCAGCCAGCTTGGTTGACATGGGCATCCTGAGCCAGTGTAGCAACTGCCTCATGTTCACTGACAACCCTCTACCCCTAGTCCACACAAACTCAACATGTGAGAGATGCAACTATATTAAGAACCTTGAATCCACGCTCTCTCACACACCAGTCAGTACATATGAAAATGAGTGGGTTGTCAGCATGCACACCTCACCTACTACTCCACCCAAACCCACAGCACACATACCTACATATGCAGAGGTCCTCACCAGAAACATACATAAACACCAGAGACCTCCCAAACACAAACACAAGCATGCTACACATAATACATGTTCATCGTGTTTCACTGTTGCAGTCATGACTGTAGGGTTCTCCCCTGCCAGCAGGCAGCCCTCGGTCGGCCAGAATCCCAAAGTCTGGGTCCGGCGTCGGCTGTTCAACCATGCTCCCTGACGTCAGAGTGCCAGGAGTACAAAGCTGACAGCCGACGCCATCTTCTCCAGTCTTTCTTGCCGTGCGGTGTTTGCAGTTCGCAAGTGCCGGTCGGCTGACTCCTGACGATTTACCTGATAAACTTCAGTCTGAAGATTTTCTTCTCCATTCAAAGCTAAGTACCCCATTGGGGAAACTTTTTTCTTGCTCCACTCCGATGTCAGAAAAAGTTAATAATTGCATTTCATGTGGGAAGCAAATACCTCATAAGGATATTCATTCTTACTGTATTCCTTGCTTAGGCCCTGACCACGACATAGCTAGTTGTCGGTTTTGTGCTAGATTCAATCAACGTACAATTAAGCGAAGGTACGATTTTGCTTTTCATTACTTCGGTAGGTGCTTTAACTACAAAATGTCGTCGGATACGGTTCCAGCTACCAGAGTTCACAAACGTCGCAAGGATAAAGACAGGCCTCCGAGGTCCAAATCTGATGATAGCGCACAAGCGGAGCCAGCTTCAGGTTCGACCGTCGTCAGTGAGGCGCTTTTGCAGCCCCTGTCATCGGCCATTTCAGAACCGATGGCCGAAACGGACTATCATGAGGAGCCAACCAGGCCTTTAAATATTTCTATTGCAGGACCTTCGGACAATGCTCCTTCAGATGGGTCCGGAGCCGCTGTGCAGGTACCGGCTTCCGAAGGGGTTTTCAGGCCTACTCAGCTCCTAATAAAGGCAAAGCCAAAGACAAAGGCAAAGGCTCCTTCCAAATCAAAGACTGCAACACAGACCTCTTCTGAACTGGCTCCCAAGTCACAGAAACAGTTACTCAAGATGGCAGAGGATTTACTAACTATGATTAAGGGGTCACATCCCCCTCCAGATAAAAGGCCAAGGCAGGATGTTTATTATGATTCTTCTGATCAGGCCTCTGTTTCCTCAGTTTCTTCTTCTGACCAGGAATATTCTTTCCCTCCTTATGAGGATTCTGATGCTGAGGAATCCATTCCTTCAGCTTCTCCCCCTGAAGATTTCTCTTTTGGGGAAACTTTGCATGAAATGAGGGAACATTTCTACTGGGAAGGACAGAAGTATTTGGAATCTAAGAAAAGACTAAGGGATTTTCTTCTTCTTCCCCAACATAGACCCCTGGCTATTCCTCCTGTTTTGGATATTGTGGATGATGCCTTTTCGGAGGTTAACTTAACCCCTGACTCCTTTCCTCCTGCTTCTGTTAAGCCTGATAGATATTACAGGGTTCCTGATTCCCACCAGTTTTTATACAAGAACCCTTCTGCTGACCCTGAAACCATTTCTCAGGGTCCTAAGGGAGTTAAGGCTGCTTCTGCCAAAAATCCCATTCCTACTGAAAAGGATTCTTGAAAGAGAGAAGGGGCAAAAAAAAGTACACTTCTGCTACTTTGTCTATTAGGGCTTTAAACTGTCAGTTTCATATGCTGAAATACCAGCAATTTCTCCTGTCTGTTTTAAAACAAAAATTTTCTTCTATTTCTGCCTGTGCAGATGATAGAGGAATTACGTGACTTATTGCATACCACTGAACAAGTTGGGAAGCATGGTTTACATTGTGGATTTGATGCCCTAGAGGCTTCTTGTAGGGCTGCGGCCTCTGGCACAGTCATTAGAAGGCATGCATGGCTAAAGGAACAAAATTTGCCTGAACAAGTAAAGGCTAAATTATTGGATGCTCCTGTTCAGCATAATGTTTTGTTTGGATCAAAAGCTGAAGAGGTGATTAAAAAGATGGAGGATAAGGCGAAATCCATGCAAACAGTTAAAGATTTCTTACAAGTACAGCCACCTAGATTTAGCAGGAATTGGCCTTCAAAAAACTGGTCCTTTCCCTCTTCAGACAGGCCTCAGAGGGGTAGATATAGATGCTCCAGAGGAAGGCCTCAAACTCAAGCCTCTTACAGACCAAGACAGTGGACTGCTTCCACCCCTAGGGGAGGAGAGGACAGGTCACAAACTCAAAGGAAACAAACTCAATGACTCCCTCTGTTGGGCTACAGGAACTTCTTGCCTGGAAGCCCCTCTCGGAGGAAAACTCTCTCCTTTTTATCAAAATTGGACTCAAATAACCCAAGACAAGTGGGTTTTGGATGTGATTTTAAGAGGTTACAAATTCTATTTTCATACCTTGCCAAGGCCAAGCGGATGGCCAGAACTTCCAAACCATCAGTGGACGGAGGCCTTAAACCAGGTGGAAGCTCTTTTGGATATGAATGCCATAGAACTGGTTCCACTTTCAGAGATGGGAAAAGGTTTTTACTCAAGGCTCTTTCTAGTCCCAAGGAAGCAAAACTCATGGAGACCCATACTGGATCTGTCGGTCTTGAACACCTTTCTAGAGATTCCAAAATTCAAGATGCTTACTCTACAGCAGCTACTTCCAATGCTGTCCAAGGATTCATGGATGGTAACTTTGGATTTGAAGGAGGCATATTTACACATTCCCATCAGGCAGGATCGCAGAAAATACCTCAGGTTCAAAGCCGGATCGAGGCACTTTCAATTCTCTGTGCTGCCCTTTGGATTGTCTACTGCACCCAGGGTCTTCACCAAATGCCTGGCTCCAGTAGTAGCTTACTGCAGACTCAAGGGAATTCAAATTTACCCTTATCTGGACGATTGTCTAATTCAGGCAGACAGCAAGGATGTCTTACTCCAGCATCTAGACTTTGTACAGAACCTCCTCAAGTTCCTGGGATTCTCTGTAAACATAAAAAAGTCAAATTTGACACCATCACAACACATAACTTTTCTGGGTGCTCTTCTAAACACTACAACCCAGATGGCATTTCTGACATCCGAAAAACAATTACAGCTGGCTTCAACTTTCAAAACCTTGGCAACTTTAACTCAACTATCTGCAAGGAAATTCCTGCAGGCTTTGGGTTACATGGCCTCATGCATCCTTCTTGTACCATATGCAAGACTACACATGAGGAAAATACAGTGGTACCTAAAAAGTGTATGGTCTCAGCATTGCCACAGTTTAGACATACTGATCTCCGCCCTTCCTTGCCTTCAAAAGGAATTTCTTTGGTGGTCCAGGGCATGTGCCCTAAACAAAGGGAAACCCTTCTGTCTACCTCCTGCCACTCAGATTCTAACCACAGACGCCTCGGATTATGCTTGGGGAGCCCATTTTCAGGGCAACTGTCTGCAGGGCCTTTGGACAAAGGATCAGAAGCACCTGCATATCAATTTAAAGGAAATGTTAGCCATTCAGAAAGCTCTATTGGCCTTCAGGAATCTTTTACAACCAGGACAACTACTAATATGGACAGACAACACCACAGTTATGTGGTACATAAACAAGCAAGGGGGATCTCATTCCTACCCCCTTTGCAGACTAGCCATGGATTTATGGAACACAGCTCTAGCTTACAATCTGGATCTTCAAGCTCAGTTCCTACCAGGGAAACAAAACTTCCTAGCAGACAGTCTGAGCAGAAACCTTTCGGATCCACACGAATGGATGCTGGACACCAAAATATTCAGGATGATAACAGCAGTCTGGGGATGTCCTCACATAGACCTCTTTGCATCCCATCTCAATCATCAACTACAGAAATTTTGCACCAGGACTTTCCACAGAAAAGCTTGGAAAGTGGATGCCATGTCATTCAGTTGGAGGAACCTCTCGGGATATGCCTTTCCACCTCTTCCTCTTCTTCCACGGGTCTTATTGAAGATGAAACAGGACAAGCCCAAGATGATAATCTTGCTGGCTCCAAATTGGCCTCGGCAGTTTTGGTATCCAATGCTGAAAAACCTATGCCTGGAGCCCCCTTGGGTTTTACCTCAGTCTCCGAACCTTCTGTCCCAACATCAGGGTCAGGTTCTACACTCTCATGTCAGAACTCTCTGCCTGGCAGCCTGGTTAATCCAGGACCTTTGATTTCTTCTTTACTACCCAAGCAGGTTATGGATGTCATTTTAGAAGCTAGACGTCATAGCACTAGAAAATCTTATGCAGGGAAATGGAAAAGATTTTGTTGCTGGATGCAGGCTCAGGATTCTGATCCTCTTCTTCCTAACATTACTTTAATCTTACTCTACTTGACAGACCTCTTACATAAGGGTCTCTCTTTCTCTTCCATTAAGATACATGCCTCTGCTATTTCTGCTCATTATAATACGGACCCTCCCATCTTTTCCCACCAGCTCATGAGACAGTTTCTCAGAGGAGCTAAGAACTTAAGGCCTCCTAGATCTCCTCCCATTCCTGCTTGGGATCTCAACTATGTTTTGGAAAAACTAACTTTGCCTCCTTTTGAGCCTGCTGCATCTTTGGACATCAAGTTTTTATCTTGGAAGACAGCTATTCTGTTAGCCCTAACCTCTGCCAGGAGGGTTTCAGAGTTACAAGCTCTTGTGGCTGTGGAACCATATATTATTTTTCATCCAGACAGGGTATCTTTGAGGACTAATCCTACTTTCATGCCTAAGGTGGTTTCCAAAGTGGCTTTAAATCAAACTATCCACTTGCCAACCTTTTTCCCCACTCCTCAAAATAAAGGGGAAAGGATCTTACATTCCTTGGATGTACACAGACAGCTACGTTTTTACCTGGACAGAACCATGGACATCAGAAAATCAGAGCAATTGTCGGTTTCTTATGCTTCTAGTTCCCAGGGTAAAGCCATTTCAAAACAGACCATTTCTAAATGGATTGCTCATGGAATCAGATTTTGTTATTCACACCATGGAAAGCAAATCCCAGGGAGTATACAAACTCATTCCACCAGAGCTGCTGCCACTTCTGCGGCCTTCCTCAGAGGAGTTCCTACCAAAGACATTTTGGAAGCTGCAACTTGGAGTTCAGTGCATACTTTTTCTAAGCAATACAATCTACCTCTATACTCTAAGTCTAGGGCAGGCTTTGCCTCTGCAGTCTTGCAGGGCCTTTTAACCGCCCCTTCTTCATTATGACCACCTCCCTTTCTTTCAGCTTTGGGATTCTACCCTACAGTCATGACTGCAACAGTGAAACACGATGAACATAGTACAGTTGTGTACACCTACCATAAATGTAGATGTTCGAGTGTCTTCACTGTTGCAGTCTGGGTTTTCCTCCCTCCTGTCCCCTCTTGTTTTTACTTTTGTGTAGTTCCTTTCTTCACCTTTCTTCTGAGGTGTATTTGCATAGGTTATGGGACATTTTTCATTTTGGGACTCCTGACATCTGGGGCAAGAAAAACTGGAGAAGATGGCGTCGGCTGTCAGCTTTGTACTCCTGGTGCTCTGACGTCAGGGAGCATGGTTGAACAGCCGACGCCGGACCCAGACTTTGGGATTCTGGTCGACCGAGGGCTGCCTGCCAGCAGTGGAGAACCCTACAGTCATGACTGCAACAGTGAAGACACTCGAACATCTACATTTATGGTAGGTGTACACAACTGTACTTTCCTCTGCAGAACACAATACATATAATAGCTCATGCACCAATGTCTTACCTGCCAAGCCCTTAAGGTAAAACACAAAACCAAAGATATTAGTTATAGGTGGTTTCATCATGAGACACACAGATGTCCCTCTCACCAGGCTGGATAAGGAAAAGGTCACCGTCAGCTATCTGTCAGATGCCAGGATATGCCATATCACACACGCACTCAAGTCTCTCAATAATAGGTACTGTTATGACTCTGTCATTGTCCATGTTGGTGTGAATGACTTGAGACATACCTCTTTGGACTATATGAAAAGAGACATGACTGAGCTCTCGAACTATGTGTCTCAGACAGGTATGTCCCTAGCCTTAAGGAACATTTTACCTTCACCTAGAATGATGCCACAATACAAACAGAAAATGATTGACTTCAATAATTGGCTTAGTTTCTGGTGTCATTCTAAGGGGATTCAGTGTTTGTCAGCCTGGGATGACACGATAGACAGACATTGATGCTTTGCTAGAGATGGTCTTCATCTGTCACCCCTGGGATCTTGGCTACTGACTAAGGCTCTTGCCATCCCCATAGTGCCATTTTAGACAGTGTCTCTAGGACAAAATTCCCAATGTAAAAACTCCATCTAAAAACAACCTCAATGGTATGTTGCTAAATGCTACGAGTCTTAACACGAAACTGAACTCACTGGAAGCAGTCCTCACCTTGGAAGATGCAGACATTTGTGAAGTCATAGAGATGTGGTTCAAGGCTGTGAAGAGCACCCCAGACATACTGGGTTATACCTCATTCCACACATTCAGACCACAAACTGAAGGTGTGAAAAAGTAAAGGAGGCGGTGTATCAGTATTCATTAAAAATAAATACACCTCCAGATTGGTTAAACAGTATGATTCCCTGGAGATACTTCAGGTACAATTAACTGTTAATAGGACACCTATTCAAGTCATTGCCAGCTACAGGACCTCCTCCATTAATCAGGACACCCACTCTCCCAATTTGGATCTACTTGAGTCAATCAAGATATATTCTAACACCATTGTTTTGGGTGACTTCAACTACCCATCCATTGATTGGGTAAATTATTCATGCTCAAACTCACTTGCCCGAAGGTTCCTCAACTTCGTTAACGCCAGTGCCCTGGACCAGCTGGTTAACACCTCTACAAGGGGTGCCAGCATCCTGGATCTGGTGCTTACCAATATGGGGGACCACTGTAGCATCCCCACTGTGAGGTCTTTCCTGGTAAGATCTGACCACAAATCAGTCTCATTCAAAGTAACTACCATACCTGACCCACCCCCCAGCAGCAACTAAACTAAAAATAATTCTCCAAAGTAGGTTATAACCTCTTATGGGATGGCATAAATAGCTTCACTACACCTCCCCACCTCAGATGGAACTGGCTACTATGACAAGTACTACAGCAATGATTTATACAAACACCTGTATAACTGCATGGACTCAGCCATACCCGATAGGACCAAAACAAGCTCCTCATGGAAGAGCAAACCTGCCTGGTGAAGAACTGCCATTAACAGACTTTACAATTAAAGGAAAAAATTGGTAACAGTAAGAGGGAGCGAGTCCTAAGCTGGAAACACTCCCTCCTAGGATGAAACAAGTGAATAAGTCTTCTACTGTAGTCCTCCAAAGCAAACTACAAATCCAAATTAGCTTCTTCAACTAAGGACAACCATAAGACATTCTTTAGTTACATCAGTGAACTAAAAGGAAAGTCACAGATTTTTGCCAAACTGGTAGTTAATGATACCACATATACTGAGCCTGTGGACATAGCTAACATCTTGGCCGACAGGTTCTGTAAAACTCTGTCCCTGCCACACGTACCCCATAACATCCCTACTACCTGTCCACTACCTTGTATCTCTAAAGAGCAGGTCATAAATGCCCTCTGTAAGGCCAAAACCACAACATCTGTAGGACCTGATAACATCCCAGGCTGCGTCCTACATGGGCCCCCACAAGAATTAGCAACACCATTGGGTACTCTTTTCAATCATAGTCTAAGCACCAACTTCATCCCAGCTGAATGGAAAATGGCCACAGTTATTCCCTTGCAAAAAGGTGGTGCTTCCACTGACCCCAGGAACTATAGACCTAATAGCCTGACTAGCCTTATCTGCAAGGCCATGGAGCAAATCATCATGGACCTGATCAAAAAAGATATAGGTAATCTACACTTGACACTTGACTCTACTCAGTTTAGATTTGTCAAAGGGAGATCACGCCTGTTAAACCTGATGGACTTCTTCGAGACAGACACCAAGGCCCTGGACAAAGGGAAATCTGTGCATACAGCCTACCTAGACTTAGCTAAGGCATTTGACCCTAATCCTCACTCAGGCATCATTGACAAACTCACCCAGCTAGGTATCAACCCTTATATCATTAGGTGGGTCACTAACTGGCTCACTGATAGAACCCATGTTGTCAAAATCGGGGAATCCACCTCCATCAGCAGACCTGTAAACAGTGGTGTTCCACAGGGATCAGTCCTTGGACTGCTACTGTTTTGAATCTATTTCTCCAAAGTACAGCAAAAACTAAAGGTCTGTGGCTGACAAAGTGTGTTGATGACTGCAAACTGGGAGTGGTCATAGAATCTCCAAATGATGTCAGCATCCTACAAGAGGGTCTGGTCTTACGCAAACAAATAGGTCATGGCCTTAAACTCAATGCAAAAAAATGTACTATCATCCCTTTCTGTAAGAGTGATGTACCTGCTAACTACCACATCAATAGCAACATCTTAATTACGCGCTCAGTGGTGAGAGACCTGCTACACAGATTGATAGCAACCTTACTTTTGACCACCATGTCTCTACAGTGGTAAGAAGGGAATTCTATATTGCTCAACTTATAAGTAAGGGTATTGCTTCCGGGAAAAACAAAGTTATAACCTCCCTCTTCCTTCATCAGGCCAATAATTGAGTACAATGCCCCTTTTGGTATGTACGTTTCCAAGCACTTGCAGCTATTGGAGAGACCACAAAGTTTCCTCATAAGGAAAATTCAAGGTCTTCAGCATCTGTCCTATGTGGATCATCTGAAATCACTGTCACTTTATTTTGTTTCATACAGCCTATTCAGAGACGGTCTGCCTGCCTTGCATACAAGACAATCTCTGATCCTGCCTTACTGGAAATGCTGCATGTCTGTATGCCAAATGGTAAACTGGTAACTCACTCTCAAGATCTTAACCTGGTATATGACATTAATAAAACCTGCTGGAGAGGCAGATTTATCTCCCAGAGGTTACCACAACTTTGGAACAGATTCCTACTTCATGTCAAACTGAGCACCTCACTAGCCATCTTAAAAAGCAATCTGGATGATTGGATGAGTAACCATAAATTCACCCTGGGGGTTCCACTTGTGTCCCTACTGGACAGGAGCAATAGGCGCTGATGGTGGAGATAAGGGTAGAGCATGGCTAGGCCTTGGACCATTACCCTAGTAACTTCCTATGATCTGTATTACCTAGGTACAGTAAGGTCTTGCTGAGTTTAATTCTGGTGGCTGTCAAAAAAGCAATTACTAGAAAATGTAAATCAAAGTGTGAACATCTGAACTAACTGTATTATAAGTTGTGAATACAGTAACAGAGATAAAAGAACTGGAAATGGGATCTTTAGAAAAGGGTAGGTGAAAATCAAATAGAAAAAGTGAGAACAATACATGCAGAATAATGTTTTGGAGGAGGACTGAAGTTTAAGGGAAGGCAGGAATTGAATTAACTATGTAATGTTCTATTGACAATGACATTATAGAAGATGATATGTGAGTTATAATGCTTGCAACTAAAAATACGTCAGTATTGTTTGTTTTCATTTGTATAAATGTATGATCACCTATGTTAAAAAAAAAATCATGTCCTGAAATATGGGTAACTTAATATTTTTTCCATTTCCTGGCGGTGTTCTTCCTTACCACAGTTTATGGTGCCCAGAGCAATTTACAGTCACATTTACAGAAATGAGAACGACCTGGAGAATTAAACTAAAGAAACATATATATCTATATATATATATATATATATATATATATATATGTGTCTACATTTTTCATTTTGGGACTCCTGACATCTGGGGCAAGAAAAACTGGAGAAGATGGCGTCGGCTGTCAGCTTTGTACTCCTGGCGTGCTGACGTCAGGGAGCATGGTTGAACAGCCGACGCCGGACCCAGACTTTGGGATTCTGGCTGACCGAGGGCTGCCTGCCAGCAGGGGAGAACCCTACAGTCATGACTGGAACAGTGAAGACACTCGAACATCTACATTTATGGTAGGTGTACACAACTGTACTTTCCTCTGCAGAACACAATACATATAATAGCTCATGCACCAATGTCTTACCTGCCAAGCCCTTAAGGTAAAACACAAAACCAAAGATATTAGTTATAGGTGGTTTCATCATGAGACACACAGATGTCCCTCTCACCAGGCTGGATAAGGAAAAGGTCACCGTCAGCTATCTGTCAGATGCCAGGATATGCCATATCACACACGCACTCAAGTCTCTCAATAATAGGTACTGTTATGACTCTGTCATTGTCCATGTTGGTGTGAATGACTTGAGACATACCTCTTTGGACTATATGAAAAGAGACATGACTGAGCTCTCGAACTATGTGTCTCAGACAGGTATGTCCCTAGCCTTAAGGAACATTTTACCTTCACCAAGAATGATGCCACAATACAAACAGAAAATGATTGACTTCAATAATTGGCTTAGTTTCTGGTGTCATTCTAAGGGGATTCAGTGTTTGTCAGCCTGGGATGACACGATAGACAGACATTGATGCTTTGCTAGAGATGGTCTTCATCTGTCACCCCTGGGATCTTGGCTACTGACTAAGGCTCTTGCCATCCCCATAGTGTCATTTTAGACAGTGTCTCTAGGACAAAATTCCCAATGTAAAAACTCCATCTAAAAACAATCTCAATGGTATGTTGCTAAATGCTACGAGTCTTAACATGAAACTGAACTCACTGGAAGCAGTCCTCACCTTGGAAGATGCAGACATTTGTGAAGTCATAGAGATGTGGTTTAAGGCTGTGAAGAGCACCCCAGACATACTGGGTTATACCTCATTCCACACATTCAGACCACAAACTGAAGGTGTGAAAAGTAAAGGAGGCGGTGTATCAATATTCATTAAAAATAAATACACCTCCAGATTAGTTAAACAGTATGATTCCCTGGAGATACTTCAGGTACAATTAACTGTTAATAGGACACCTATTCAAGTCATTGCCAGCTACAGGACCTCCTCCATTAATCAGGACACCCACTCTCCCAATTTGGATCTACTTGAGTCAATCAAGATATATTCTAACACCATTGTTTTGGGTGACTTCAACTACCCATCCATTGATTGGGTAAATCATTCATGCTCAAACTCACTTGCCCGAAGGTTCCTCAACTTCGTTAACTCCAGTGCCCTGGACCAGCTGGTTAACACCTCTACAAGGGGTGCCGGCATCCTGGATCTGGTGCTTACCAATATGGGGGACCACTGTAGCATCCCCACTGTGAGGTCTTTCCTGGTAAGATCTGACCACAAATCAGTCTCATTCAAAGTAACTACCATACCTGACCCACCCCCCAGCAGCAACTAAACTAAAAATAATTCTCCAAAGTAGGTTATAACCTCTTATGGGATGGCATAAATAGCTTCACTACACCTCCCCACCTCAGATGGAACTGGCTACTATGACAAGTACTACAGCAATGATTTATACAAACACCTGTATAACTGCATGGACTCAGCCATACCCGATAGGACCAAAACAAGCTCCTCATGGAAGAGCAAACCTGCCTGGTGAACAACTGCCATTAACAGACTTTACAATAAAAGGAAAAAATTGGTAACAGTAAGAGGGAGCAAGTCCTAAGCTGGAAACACTCCCTCCTAGGATGAAACAAGTGAATAAGTCTTCTACTGTAGTCCTCCAAAGCAAACTACAAATCCAAATTAGCTTCTTCAACTAAAGACAACCATAAGACATTCTTTAGTTACATCAGTGAACTAAAATGAAAGTCACAGATTTGTGCCGAACTGGTAGTTAATGATACCATATATACTTGAACCTGTGGACATAGCTAACATCTTGGCCGACAGGTTCTGTAAAAACTTTGCTCCCCTGTCCCTGCCACACGTACCCCATAACATCCCTACTACCTGTCCCCTACCTTGTATCTCTAAAGAGCAGGTCATAAATGCCCTCTGTAAGGCCAAAACCACAACATCTGTAGGACCTGATAACATCCCAGGCTGCATCCTACATGGGCCCCCACGAGAATTAGCAACACCATTGGGTACATTTTTCAATCATAGTCTAAGCACCAACGTCATCCCAGCTGAATGGAAAATGGCCACAGTTATTCCCTTGCAAAAAGGTGGTGCTTCCACTGACCCCAGGAACTATAGACCTAATAGCCTGACTAGCCTTATCTGCAAGGCCATGGAGCAAATCATCATGGACCTTATCAACAAAGATATAGGTAATCTACACTTGACACTTGACTCTACTCAGTTTGGATTTGTCAAAGGGAGATCACGCCTGTTAAACCTGATTGACTTCTTCGAGACAGACACCAAGGCCCTGGACAAAGGGAAATCTGTGCATACAGCCTACCTAGACTTAGCTAAGGCATTTGACCCTAATCCTCACTCAGGCATCATTGACAAACTCACCCAGCTAGGTATCAACCCTTATATCATTAGGTGGGTCACTAACTGGATCACTGATAGAACCCATGTTGTCAAAATCGGGGAATCCACCTCCATCAGCAGACCTGTAAACAGTGGTGTTCCACAGGGATCAGTCCTTGGACTGCTACTGTTTTGAATCTATTTCTCCAAAGTACAGCAAAAACTAAAGGTCTGTGGCTGACAAAGTGTGTTGATGACTGCAAACTGGGAGTGGTCATAGAATCTCCAAATGATGTCAGCATCCTATAAGAGGGTCTGGTCTTACGCAAACAAAAAGGTCATGGCCTTAAACTCAATGCAAAAAAATGTACTATCATCCCTTTCTGTAAGAGTGATGTACCTGCTAACTACCACATCAATAGCAACACCTTAATTACGCACTCAGTGGTGAGAGACCTGCTACACAGATTGATAGCAACCTTACTTTTGACCACCATGTCTCTACAGTGGTAAGAAGGGAATTCTATATTGCTCAACTTATAAGTAAGGGCATTGCCTCCAGGAAAAACGAAGTTATAACCTCCCTCTTCCTTCATCAGGCCAATAATTGAGTACAATGCCCCTTTTGGTATGTACGTTTCCAAGCACTTGCAGCTATTGGAGAGACCACAAAGTTTCCTCATAAGGAAAACTCAGGGTCTTCAGCATCTGTCCTATGTGGATCATCTGAAATCACTGTCACTTTATTTTGTTTCATACAGCCTATTCAGAGACGGTCTGCCTGCCTTGCATACAAGACAATCTCTGATCCTGCCTTACTGGAAATGCTGCATGTCTGTATGCCAAATGGTAAACTGGTAACTCACTCTCAAGATCTTAACCTGGTATATGACATTAATAAAACCTGCTGGAGAGGCAGATTTATCTCCCAGAGGTTACCACAACTTTGGAACAGATTCCTACTTCATGTCAAACTGAGCACCTCACTGGCCATCTTAAAAAGCAATCTGGATGATTGGATGAGTAACCATAAATTCACCCTGGGGGTTCCACCTGTGTCCCTCTTGGACAGGAGCAATAGGCGCTGATGGTGGAGATAAGGGTAGAACATGGCTAGGCTTGTAAGGGCCTTGGACCATTACCCTAGTAACTTCCTATGATCTGTATTACCTAGGTACAGTAAGGTCTTGCTGAGTTTAATTCTGGTGGCTGTCAAAAAAGCAATTACTAGAAAATGTAAATCAAAGTGTGAACATCTGAACTAACTGTATTATAAGTTGTGAATACAGTAACAGAGACAAAAGAACTGGAAATGGGATCTTTAGAAAAGGGTAGGTGAAAATTAAATAGAAAAAGTGAGAACAATACATGCAGAATAATGTTTTGGAGGAGGACTGAAGTTTAAGGGAAGGCAGGAATTGAATTAACTATGTAATGTTCTATTGACAATGACAGTATAGAAGATGATATGTGATTTATAATGCTTGCAACTAAAAATACGTCAGTATTGTTTGTTTTCATTTATATAAATGTATGATCACCTATGTTAAAAAAAAAATCATGTCCTGAAATATGGGTAACTTAATATTTTTCCATTTCCTGGCGGTGTTCTTCCTTACCACAGTTTATGGTGCCCAGAGCAATTTACAGTCACATTTACAGAAATGAGAAGGACCTGGAGAATTAAACTAAAGAAACATGTATATATATATATATATATATATATATATATATATATATATATATATGTACATTACACATATATGTATGTGTCTACATATGGGTCTACTTCAGAATGTCGACAGTTGGGAATACCAACTTTCATATGGCCAACACCATATGATTGACAGTCCGAAACACCGACATCCTGAAATAGAACCATTTACCTACCTGTAAACACAGTAAAAGCAAGCCCCCCTGCACCCCCAACACCCCCTGCTACTTAAATATTCTCACTCCGAGATTGCACTACAGTGCAGGAAAGGGGAATCTCCCAGTCCCACACTGTAGCGGGATCTCCGCTATCATTTGTCAGCCTTTCAAATGTTCGGTCATATGGTGTCGGCTTTATGAGTTTAAAACATTTGAAAGTTCGAACAAATGAAGGGAACCCGTATATATATATATATATATATATATATATATATATATATATATATATATATATATATATATGTGTGTGTGTGTGTGTGTGTGTGTGTGTCTACTACACATTGCCGACATCTCAAAATGCCAATAACCATATGGCTGACACCATATGATCAACATTTGAAATGCAGATGATGGAAGTAGACCGTGAAAAAGGGAAAAAAAACTTCCTTTACCAACTCCAAGATCGCACTACAGTGCAGGAATGGAAATCTTTCCATTCCGCACTGTACTGAGATGCCGGTTTCGCATTGTCAGCATTTCAAATGTCGATCATATGGTGTCGGCCATATGGTTGTTGGCTTTTTGAGATGTCGGCAATGTGAAGGGTGTGTGTATATATTTATATATATATATATATATATATATATATATATATATATATATGTGTGTGTGTATATATTTATATATATATATATATATATATATGTGTGTGTGTGTGTGTGTGTGTGCGTATGTGTGTGACTGTGTGTGTATGTTGCCACAAATCTTTCCCTAAAAAACTAACCACCTACATGAATCTCCATAGATAACCAGATATCGGCCGCCATGTGTGTGTGTGTGTGTGACTGTGTGTGTATGTTGCCACTAATCTTTCCCTATTACTTTTTTGCTCTACACATTTATATTTTGTTAATTTTATACTCCAATTTAGGTCACATATTTCTTATCCCTGTTATTGTCTCAACCTCTTTAAATCTTTTTCCAGTCCTGTGTTGTAACTAGTAATTTCTTTTGTTCAGTCTTAGCTTTCCCACACTTCATTATCCAGGACCTTGTAGTACTTCAGACCTGTTTCCCTACCATTCTGTGCTGTCTTTGTACATTCTGTCAGACTCTGTACCTCTTTGTCCTACACGTATTTCTTTGTAGGAGTATTTCCTCAGTAAAATTCAAAATTTAACTTACGCACAACTCTTTTGTCTTGCTTTTGGTACATCAGACCCCCTCTTGCTACCATGTGTACTAGATTTAGATTTGTTAACATTTTATTCTACTGAATATTTATATTATGCTGCATTCTCTCTGGGCAGATATTTTGTAATAACATTTTACTTGCACTTGGCAATTACTATACCAGCTTCACTTTTTACAAATTGGCTGTAATTCAGTGATATATTTAGCAGTGATGAAAAGTATGGAAAACAACAGCAGCAGTGAGCAGCAGCTTCATTCAGTCTAAAACCATGGCACCTTAGCGAAGACTTCATGGGGAATGAATTCCAACACTTTTCAAGTCAATTATTTATGTAGTTACAATAAATAACAGTAAAATAAAATAAAACAAACAATTCCTGTTAAAAGTAGAAATGCAGCGGCACTAGAAGTGCTAATAAAGTTTTTATTTTGCATGTTTAAGTTGTGGATATATAATATCTCTAGCTCCTTTCTTTGTTAAGACCACATGGTCTTAACATTGTTGTTGTTGTGTCTTTCGGCTTTTCCTGGTTAGGGGTCACCACAGCGGAACTCCGGTCTGCTAATGATTGGCAGTAGATTTTTTACGTGCCGAGTTGCCAGCCCTGACGCACAACCTTTAACAAAGGTACGCCCATTCACGCATGTCTCCATGCAGAAGATGCTCTAGCTGAGAATCGAATCAAACAGCATCTTACTGTAAGGCGACAATGCTACCGCAGCACCACCACCGCAGGTCTTAACGTATTGAACTTTAAAATGCTCACACTTTCTTTATGTAATAGAAATTCATTTAAATCAAAGTCCTCAATTAATCTGGGTTTAACATGTAATAAAACAGAAACCAGCAAATTATTAAAGTCCCTAGAGTGACTTTAAATGGAAAAAAGTTTGGCCATAGGATTGTTCTTTGTAATTGTAATGTCTCTAATATGTTCAGCTATTTATTTAATAGGTTCATAGGTAGGTACTAGGCTATTGGCCCTGGGGCCTATATAAGCCTAGCCAAAAAGGTTCCCTGGCTTTCGCCACCCAAGAAAATTATTTTCCTGTGCCCCTGTCAAGCAGTGCCACAGAAGTGATCCCCAGGGTGAATTTTCTATTTCCCATCCAGAGTTTTCTTAAAGAGGACCAAAGAGGAGCTTTGCTTGACATGAATGGGTAGTTTGTTCCAGAGTTTGGGAAGTCTCTGGGACAGGAATCTATCCCTACAGCATGTTCTGTTTATTGTGGTGACAAGGTTTAGGTCTCTGGAGCATGTGGTTTGAAGAGATTGGGATTTCTAAGTGTAGCATGTCCAACAGCTCTGGGTTTGGCATAGCTTTGTTTGTTAGGCAGAGATCGCCTCTGAGTAGGCGATATACGACAGAGAAGAGCTGGTGTTTTTTGAGATGGTCTGCGTATGGCATCTGTTTGAGGCCGGTAATCCTCTTATTGAGGTATTTCTGTGGCCTTCCCAATTGTTTTAGGTGTCTTGTGAGATACATACCAAACGGGGCATTGTACTCTATAATGGGTCTGATGAGAGATGAGTAGAGAGGAACAATGACCTCCTTTTTTCTAGAGGAGAATCCTTTTGTGATGAGGTGTGCCATGCAGAAGGATTTCCTGACTACTGTGGCGATGCAGTTATCAAAGGAGAAACTACTGTCCACCTGTGTCCCAAGGTCTCTTATCACACTTTCAGTGTTTAGTGAACTACCACCTGTGTGGTAGTTCATGGGTACCGAGTTTTTCCCAAAGGGGATGACAGTGCACTTCTTGGCATTGAGCTTGAGGCCATGACTTTGACACCAAGCATCTGTCTCTGTGAGGCCATTTTGTAGAATGTCTACATCATTAGGTGATTCTATTCTGGCTCCCAGTTTGCAGTCATCTACGAACTTTGTTTGCCAAAGATCTTCTGTGTTGGCCTGCACTTCAGAGAAGTAGATGCCGAACAGGAGAGGACCCATGACCAAACCCTGTGGTACTCCACTCGTCACTGGTCTGAAGTCAGACTTGGAGTCAGCTACTTTTACTATGTGGGTTCTGTCAGTGAGGCAGTTGGCCACCCATCTTGTGACATAGGGATTTATGCCCAGTTTAGTGAGTTTATCTATAATTCCAGAGTGGGGGATGGTATTGAAAGCCTTGGCGAGGTCAAGATAGGCTGTGTGCACTACATTGCCCTTGTTCAACTCAAGGCTTAAGCAAGATTCAGACCTGTAAGCCTTGGTTCTTCAGTCCAATACTTTACTGCTAAGCTCTTACATCATGTGCTTTTATACTCATAAAGAACTATTAAATTGTCCCACACTTCATACCTGTCCATTTCTTTGCCTTCTTTACTTTAAATCCTTACCATGTGCTTCTGTTTTTCATTTTCTTCTGCCCTCTTTTCTGCTACTCCCCTTTTGCCCTCTTTTAATTTCCCTGCATATGTTTTCTTTCCCACCTCACCACTATTCTTCAGGATTTTATTTGCTTTTTCCTTTTGTATTTTCTCTATAATGTCCTATAATGCCCCCCCCCCCCCCCAGGAAACATCTCCTTCATTTTCTGGCTCACTCTGCATCACCATTTCTTTAGGTCATCTCACAACCTCCTAAGACCAGAGGGTTATAATTATACATCTATCATTTGCTGGCTCATCTCCATCAAACAGATTTCTTTGAAATATCACCTCAGAATCCTGTACACATTCTCTGGTTTTGATATTTGCTTTCTCCTCCATTCCTCTCACCACTCCATTATTTCCTTCTGTATCCATCTGCTTCCCTGTTTCTCCGGGCCACCTCTGTGCCTAGAATGGAATCAGGAAGTGCTCCTTAAAATGTGTTTCATTCACAACAATGACGAGTAGGGGAGTTCCCCAATGCCCTGGCCAAATTTCCCCTAGTAGTATAAATACCACCTCAGGCATCCACTGAAAAGAGGCCACTAGCCTAGTGGGATTATCCCGGACAACAAAGGATACATAAATAAATAAAAACATAAGATGAAGTGGAAAATTTTTGTATATATGGATTGTTAAAAATAAACCAGTAGCAATGGTATCAGTTAAGCATTTTGTAGATACACTGTTAACAATAACATTTTCCCAAGGTCCAAAGAAGAGAAACAAAGACACTTTGACTTTTTTTCTCTAGCTAGGTCAGTACAATAGATTACAGGTTTGGAAAAAGGAGAACAAAATGGTTGTTTGGAAGCAGGACGGTAAAGTAGATGGCTCACATACTTAGACTTCCAGTGTCCTGAGTCCTTGCCATTATTACTGCCTATCCCTTGTCCCATCCTTCAGTCTTTGATCACCTCTAACTATTCTATCCATTCCCCTACCTCTGCTGCCACTTTCTCTACTAGGGTTAACTTGGAGTTGAAGAGTAAACAAGATTTTGTTTATGTAGCCTTTTTTTACATAATGCACAGTCATTGGCATAGTAAATAACTGAATTTTCTTGCTTATCAGGCAATACATTTTATGGGAGCTGCTCCTTATTTTTATAAAGAACATGCTTACTGTTTGAGGGGCCATATGTACAGCAGCCTAGATTCTGGAGAACCAGTCAAACACTGACCATTCCAGACAATCTGCCAGGCATCCACTTTTATTCTGGTTATAGTTATGTGTTTTTCTCCAGTCTTTTTAGGGCATACCTGAGAATAACATTAATCAGGTTAGGTCATGTAATATGTGTGTCATTCTTAAGTGGCTCCTGTTTGGGCCATGCTTCCTTTTTCAAACAGATACTGATGAACTTTAGCTAGGACAGTACATCTCAACAAATGACTAAGGTCTACTCAAGTGGTATACCAGTGTATGGCACTTTCAATTTCCTCTATAAAATTTAAATTTCATTGTTTGACATTAGGAAATTATTTAATTACATTTCTAAGAGACTGAAACCCACTATGAAATGACCTTATAGATATAACCACCAGAACTTACAAGTTTTCTCAATGGAGAATGCACAGAGGGAGGGCACTTCCAGATTTTCATTATTTTCTCTGATAAAAACACAAAAACAATTGATTTTGTTTAAAATTTGTCAGTCATAGGATGATTCATGCACTAGCAGGGATATTACTGTTAGGGCAAAAGGAACAACACTGAAAATAGCCAAGACTGGATCTTTTTTGCCCCCTCCACCACAGTGTGCATCAGCTGCTTTTCATTTCTACTGCTACTAATTTAGTGTCCCCTGTATTACTCCCTAAGGTTGGTAGCACCTCTCTTGTGGGGTTGTTGGTGGAAAGAGGATATGAAAACAAAGCAGAATCATGACCAATGTCATTTATGCTGTTATGCATATGGTGAAATTTTTGGGATGCTCTAATTTTGCAGAGCTGCTAATGCCAAATAGATCACTGAACATAGCATCAGTTAACTCTAGCCATTCTTCCTAATGCTGAATTTGATTAGCAGTCTGTCCTGGAGTCATGGCATTCCTCATCACCATGGCAATACCAAGTCAGAAAGAGGAATCCAGCAGTCTTCTTCCCAGAATGGATGAGCCGACAAAATGTCACTCCTTCCCGCCCCATCCACCCCAGCTTCTTCGGCAACTGAGCTGCTGACTGAACTCAGGTCATCTCAGTCTCAGACTGGGAAACATCCTATGGCAGAGTCAGAAATGACTGGACGTGTTACTGCTTGTAGTTGGTATGAGGGTCCTAAGCTGGCAGCAAGCTGATACGAAGATGGTGTGTGGTGAGGTGACACAGGCATTAATGCAAATTGGAGAAAAGGCTCAGGTATTTCTCTCTCTCTGTTTGAATAAAAATAAGTCATGAGCATAGTTTTATTTATTTATTTATTCATTCAGTCAAGTCAGTCAGTCGTGAATGCCTTTCATTTTACCTCCTTTAACTGTACTTTTAAACTTTTGCAAGAATATCAGAGCACATTATTAATGAACTTGTTGGTGCCATCTGTTTGCTTATTCATAATGGTTAAAAAATATCCCACTAAGCTTTTTTACCTTCATAACCTAAGATACATGGACTTTGGGGAAATGGATGGTTTTGTCCATATCAAAGGTTCCCATTAGATAGAATTGTTTCCCATATTGTCTTTTCTAAAATCTATAGGATTTACCCCAAACACATGTATGTATAACATTTCCCCTTAGCTGTTCATAATATAGATACATTTTTTTGGAAACCAATTCCATTTTTCTAGACCAGAAATAGTTTGAGAAAAAAACAATAGCACTCATACACCACACAGGATAAAAAGGGTACACTACAGAAGCAAACTAAACCAATGTGCACCAGTGTTTTTGCCCTGCTGTATGGTGAATAATTATGACTCTTGTATTGTAGACAGGCAGCTATGTACAGTTTTCAGACTCTGTAAGTTACATTTTTTAATCTTAACTTGTGCAGATGTAGTGTCTGAAATAATTTTACTTGAATAAATCCATTTTCACACTTCTGCCGAAGCAGTCTCCCCAACAGTCCCCTCTAATTCCTGTCAGTTACTAACACATTCATTTACTCAGGAAAAGGATACAGCAGATCTTATTCAAAGCTGCATCAGACAGCCGAAAAGAGTCCTACCATTACCATGAAAAAGCATCTTACTATAACTACTTCTGTACAAGTTTAGATAAAAGTGAGCATAACCATGTATTTTTTTGTCATGCATAAAAAATTACTTGACATGGAAATGTGAGAAATAATTGTCATGAGATGAGAAACCTTCCAGAAATGTAGCTATCATTTAAATGAAAAAGGAACATTAAATGGGTAACATAATAGTCAGCCAAAAGGTGTGAATTGTATTGGAGAATATTCCAAAGGAACCACCTGAGGGATTGTAAACTGATGACTCTTGTACTTTGTGTACAAAATATATCCATTAGCCTGTTATGATTCAATTCACTTTTCTGATTCTCAAGATGTTGCTATCCTGTTCATAAATAAGCTTGCATTGCTACAAGATGACTTTCTCTACAGAATATTTATTTTCTCATCTACCACCTTTAAATCTAGACACTAGATAAAAAGGAGAATTATTAAATATTACTTGGAGTCCCTTAACAGAGCAACGGGTCTTGCATCACAGTACATTTTCAAAACAACAGCAAAAAAAGAATAATACTCTAATGTCTGACATTACTGACTAATTTTAATCATCAATTTACAAGGGGCAGGGAAACAGTAAGATGCAACAGCAGGGAGATTCTATAAACTAAGTGACATGTAATCAGTTATGGATTTTGTGAATGTGTGTGTGTGTGTGTGTGTGTGTGTGTGTGTGTGTGTGTGTGTTTGTGTGGAAGAAAGACTGAGGGGGTGCCATTGCCAATGAGATTCATGGGCCACCAAGGCAATTACCACAGGAAAATGCTGATTAGCATTAGTGGTAATGGCATGTGATTCAGACACATGCAAATTAGACAATAATGAGGATTTTCCTCATTGCAGCTATATTTCTAAATCACATTTTCCATAAATCACTGAAACAGTCCCTTTTGGCTGTAGTTCTTAGCACCTAGAGTGGGGTTCTTTATGAATCTCAGGGATGATTTTATAGTACAACTGTATTTGGTTTACTTTTCAAAGTTAACTGACTTTGGAATCAGCTGAATACTGCTGCTGTAAGTGAAAGTAATTTGCTTGTATTTTATAGAGCCTGATAATGGTGCCAAAGTACAAATAAAATTAATGATGGGGTTTATAGAGTATATATATAAACCAATGAAGATGTTTACCAAGTGTAAACTAAACATACTATACTATAGACAAGATATTTAAGTTTACTGCTGTTAGCTATCCAACTAGGATTAAAAAAAGTGGTCTCAGTAACATTCATCAAAGTCACATTTCCATTCCATCCATCCACAACCCTTTTCCCCATTTCTGCACATGGGGTCGGGCTGTCACTTCAACAGTGACAATCATCTAGAGCCAAGGTTTACACCACCAGGTAGCTGGCTGTGATGTGGTAGTTCTTTCAGACCACACACTCGTAAACCCACTCACACCTATGGTCAATTTAGAGTGTCCAAGCTGGGAGAAAACCAGAGTACCCATAGGAAACCCATGTGAACACAGGAAGGACATGTTGATTCCACAAAGAAGGCACCCCAGCTGAGAATTGAACTGGGGAACCTTTTGCTACAAGGTGACAATGCTATCTGCTGCACCACTGTGCTGCCAAAGTCACATTTGTCAAGTGATATTTTGCTGCAATACAATGATAAATCAGTGCATATGAAAGATAATCAGAAAACACGTCTGTCTGGTCTCTGCTCCAAAACCTCTCAAATGAATTATTCTAACTCAAAATCACTTCATCCTAGGAAAGAGAACAATTTTCCTGATGTAGCAAATGCAACCAAACATAATAAATTCAGCTTCATGTCTTCAGTCTGCAACTAACACTACAGGGTAAATTATTTCCAATCTATCTAGCTATTAGACTAATATGCCCCATCATGTTTTCGAATATGGATCACTTTGTATTCTCACATAATTTTTCTTTATTTCACAGATTTACTGTGTTGGCTCTTGTCATTCACTTAATATTGTATAGGTTTAATAGTAAATGCCAAAAGCCTGCAGATTATTAGTTAATACAGCTGAAAACACATATGAACCAATGAACCTCAGTGACTTTTGTATAAGAGATTTCCAGGTTTAGAAGGTAGGATCTACCCTTCACAAATCCAAAGCAGTTTGAGTCAAGTTTAATAGTGTAATCTACATCTGCAGCTATGAGTCTGGATGTGATTCATTCCATGGTTTTATATGTAAGGCTAGAGACTGATGGGCCTATTGTTACTAAGGTTAGAAGAAAGATCGGTTTAATGTGGCGGAATCACCTCAACACCTCTTCAAGCTTCTGGAACAATCTAATAGCCAAGGGAAAAAATTAAGAGGTAGTTCAGATAGTTTATATTTAGCACTGATGCACCAGTGCTTGTAGCATAGCGAGATAAAGACCTGACTGCAGCCCAGGTGGCTCAAGTTCAACTAGTTGCTATTACACTTGACAATGTTGGCAGACAGGATGGGCAGACCCATCCTGAGGGGAGTGGGAGGGGCAGAGCCAGTCACCTCCACCACCACTATCCCTTGGAGAAGGGAATGGCAATGCAGATAAGAAGTTTGGGGTGAGCTGTTCGCCTCACCAAGCCCCCAGTGGTTGTCAGCCCTCATAGTAAGTGTACAGAAATGAGCACTCAACAAGGGGAGGGTACTGTAGGCCACTATAGTGATACAGTGTGCATGCCTCTCCCACCCAAGCAGTGGGGTTAGGTACTCGTATTGCTGGGATGCTCACCAGAGCACATAGCATGCACATGGCTGCCTGAATGATGGTCCTCTTGTGCAGCTCTGATTTCATCTCTAAGTGAGAGAGAATCCTTGGACCAGTGGAGCAAACAGACACTGTCTAATTGAGTGAAGCTTGAGGGGAGGTTAAATTCAGCCTAACAGAGCAGACAGAAGGATTTAGTATTCCCTTTGATGTTTGTGGCTACTTTAATTTGAAATTAGGCTTTATTTCCTAATGATGCACTTAAGATCTTTGCTAGTAGGTTCCAACACATTTGTGATGTGGTGAGAATTGTATTTTTGTAGTTATTCAAGGTTTTTCTTTTTTTTTTCTTATGTAGCTTATTGATACGACTATTCCACCATATGGGGATGTTCTTAAACTTTATACCTAGAATGGATTACCACTAACTTGCAACTATAGAGGTGTTGGTAAACATCAGAGGTGAAATAGGCCTCTTTTTCAACTGAATCCAAGGGTGGGGGGGTTCCTTGGGAAATTTGCCTTGGCTATCTAAGTGGTGTGACAGGTCAACTTCAGAGAAGTCCTTAAACAATGTCAAGTTACGCATGGGGGTTACCAAAAGACCTAAAAGGAAAAGATGATTGATTTGTGTCCAGGTTTTACCAGGGATACAATGATGCAGGGAGGAGTGCAGACTGCTACAGAGCTAACAGACCAGATCAATACTGTTCAGACTCCTAGTGATGACTTTAATAAATTGTCAACATGGCATTTGCATTAAAGATGTCCAAGAAAGACTGGTGCAAGTATGACAATTAATGGTTGTTTGTTTTTAAAGTCTCCGGACATAACAGTATTAGGTCTGGTAGTGATCCCTTTAAGTGCAGTAAGACAGTAATGGTCCTTTGAGGTGTCATTTGGGATTTGGAGGAGGAAATAGTGTAATAGTTGATTTCTGTAAGTATAATTTGGAGCTTTAATGTAGGCCTGTCATTAATTACATGTGAAATGATAGGTTTCCTGAAAAAGAATGATAGGTGCTTTCACTCCTCTGGAACTAATTTTGATAACTACATAAATATTGATATGCTCAAGTTGCAGGAGTGCCTTGAGTTCTGGCACCTTCCTGTTAAGAAAGCCAAATACCAGAGAAACTCCACCAACTATAAAACAAAAAGTGCCAGATCGACTGTTCCAAAACTCTCAAACTATCCACTGTTAGTTCCTTCGCTCATCCACAACACACAATGAACTTCACCAGACAACACCACCCAAGACTCCATGAAACATACAAGTCAGTGAATTAAACAATTAGAAATCAATAAGCCACTTTGTTTAGCCTTGTACTTTTTAAGGTAGAGTAAATGAAGCTAGCTACAACAGTATTTTTATTTATTGACATTTGATTACCAGGAAAGTCCTACTTGGTAGGAGCCCATTTTCAGCGTTGGCCAGAGTAGAAAAGCTCCAAAGTATTACAAAACATTTTAAGGACAATAATTTTACAATCTTGAAAAATAATAAAAAACAACTGCAGTTTAAATAATTATACCAAGTTAGACACAATATGAAAACATTGTATAAGAATAGATACAAGTTATATGATAAAGGCTTAAAAGTTAGAGAAAATGTAGCTAGTTTTTAGCGAAGTTAAAGGTAGGTTATTATAATACAAACAAGAATTGCAATATGAAGTTAGAGAGAAACGCCATCTTACGGTATATTTAGAGAAATAGCCAGGGGAGAGAAATTGACAGAAGTAAGGAAGTGAGTGAAGAAGGGAAAGTAAGGAGATATACGTTATGAAGAGGTAATTGTTCACATATAGGAACCTTGAGTCTTCTTTTAGTTTTTCAATGTAAGGCAAGTTACAGTGACATTTAAGAGCTTAGGTAACAAACATAGAATCACACATATAATGGTCCATCATATCAACTTTGACCCCATTAATGATGCAAAACATATTTGTGCCCTTATTACAACAGCCACAGTGCCACATAGAAGTTTGTTTAGTAGAAAGTTGTGCACAGATGTGTTTAAATGCTAATTACACAACATAACTGTGCCTCAGCCTATCACCCAGACTTTTGTCTTTCTGTCATGGAATATGTGGTTTGTGGTAAATCTTATTTTTCAAAAACTCATAATAAAAAATTTACAGGAGGTATAAATAATATCTACAATCTGATCAGATAAAACATTATACCCTTCTACAAAAACAATGCATCCTTATTTTAACATACTTTGTAAAAAATCAGTATGAACATTGTATTCGTCTGTGGTGAACTCTAGACTAACAGCACCTTATAATAAGCTTTTTTAAGAATTTCTTCAGATTAGCCTTTTCTAACAAATATATTTAAAAATCTTGTCTTTTCTCATTTCACCATGTGGCTCTGAGTTATGCCAACCGGACAATAAAGAAATCATGTGAGGAGGGTGGCAACATGTACCATATAGAAAATCTATAAAGCCAGTAGGTTTTCTAAATGTTTTGGAACCAATACAGCCATTGTCCAGCACATACTAAGTCACATTCAGATAATTAACTTGTTCCAAATCATCTCACCCACAAACTTGAGTCTATAACTATTGTTATTCAAATGATAAGTAAAAGCATCTAAATAAATTCTTGCTTTCGTTATATTGATCCAGACTCACAATTTCACATGTTTCAACATCATTAAGGTGACCCTGATAGATATTAGACTGAAGTTATACATTCATAACAACTGTGTTTCTCCCTTTTTCAGCATGTTTGAAAGCTAAGGCTGGTATTAACAGTCTGGGACTTCACAAATGCCTAGTGGTTATCTGTGAGTATCTCTGCTAGACAGATATGTAAATAAGCTCAGTTTAGGTCACTTGCAATGAATAAGCATAAGTGATGCCTATTTTGAAAACATACCCATTTATGGCAAAAGCATAAAATATAGAAAGGTCAGAGCTAGGAACTCATGAATTACTACATAAAAGCTTTAGGCTTCATCACGTCATTTGTTTTTGAGTATTTCTGGTAAGCTTGGATAAACACAGTCATGCTTAAAATGTTTAAGGAAAGTGGCAGATTGTGTAGTGGTTATAACTGACCCTTTTAAAAAAGAAAGGGGATTATAATATTTTATATAAGGATATCCTTTATACCATGATGGTTTCATTAAAGAACATAAAGGGGGAGTTAGGAAAGATTGAAAAAGAAAGACAAAGTGGGGAGCACACAAGGCAAACATCAAGAGGGTCTGAGCTGAAGGAAGTGGGAGGGGGTGGGCACTATGCATTTGTGGTGAAGGAATCCCAAGTAAACAGAGCCTCAGACATGTTCACTGCCAGATGGTAGTGCAGTACAGGACCCCAATACTGAAAGGGAAGGCCAGTGCTGATATGGTGGTTGGCATAAACTGGGAGTGTGTGTCTTCAAAACACTGAAGAGAGGCTTCAACAGGTGGAATTCTTCTGTCTAATACTTGCTCTAGTATATCCTCTGCCAGGTTCTGAAGCCCATTTCTGTGAGGCTTGCCAGGCTGCCATGTGCTGGGTGCCTGCAGAATCAGTACCACTGCCCCAACTTGGACAGGCAGAGGGTAAGCACTCACTAGTATGTGATGTATGTGCCTGGGCTACTCTTGAGGGATTTGAATCTGTAAAAAGTAAAATAAATGGGAGGGTAACAAAACAATAAAAGGTGAAGACATGTCTGCTGGACCCCTGATCTTAATAGATTGTGCAACAAAAGAAAAAAATGTCCTGTCAAAAAGTAAGAGGAAATGTGCACAACAGAGCAATAAGTCCTCATTAGTATAAATAAGCAGATCATGGCACTAGTAAAGTCTCTGAATGCTGACTTTGAGGTAAAAATAGAATCCAAATCTAAGGATAACCATAAGGCAATTTTTATCTGTGGCCATAATCTTAAGGGGAACACCCAACAACATACAGAATTAGTTATCAATGGGATTTCATATACCTAGCTGGCAGACATAGCAAATCTGCTGGCTGATAAATTTAGCTCAAACTTCATTTCCCATCACCCCCAGTTCTCCCCTAAGAAACACCCTACATCATTCCTCCACCAAATATCACTAAAGAACAGGTAGCCACAGCACTTTCAAAAGCTTAAATCATGGCATCAGTGGGGCCTGATGACATACCAGGTTGCCTCTCAAATAATTTAAATAGGTACCTGTCAGGTCCAGTAGGATCTTTATTTAACCATAGCCTCAGGATCGAGTGGAAAACAGCTATGGTCAGCCCCTTGCATTAAGGTAGACCATCAACTGACCCAGGAAAGTACAGAGCCATAAGCTTGACTAGTCTTGTTTGTAAGGCCATGGAAAGTATAATCATGGACCTGATAGGTAAATACATTGGCAATCTCCAAGCACTGGACCTGGACCAATTCAGCTTTGTTAAGGGCAGGCTATGTCTACTAAATGTGATGAACTTCTTTGATAAAGTCACTAAGACCACAGATGAGGGTAAAACAGTGAATACTGCCTATCTCAACCTGGCCAAGATATTTGACACACTTCCCCACTTGGGTATTATAAGTAAACTCACATAACTGGGCATGAATCCTTACATCACCAAATGGATATCCAGGACACGTGATCAAAGTGGTTGATTCAAGTTCCAGCAAGTGGCCGTTTACTAGTGGTGTGCCATGGGGCTCAGTGTTGAGACCACTTCTTTATGGAATTTATTTCTCGGATGTCAAGGTCAATGTGGAAGGCCTCTGGATGACAAAATTTGCAGATGACTGCAAGCTGGGGGGGCACTTACTGAATCCCCCAACAATGTAGGTATACTTTGTGAAGATCTAAATCAGGCAAATGATTGGTGTTAGAACTACGACCTGAAACTAAACGAGAAAAAATACATTACCATACCCTTTGGGGAATCAAATAATCTTGCTAACTATATTATTAACAACACATCCCTAATAATAGACTCAGAGATGAGAGATTTGGGTACCTCTATCTCATAGTAGCCTGAACTTTGATCACCACATATTCACAGTGTTTACAAAGTGTTCACAAAGTTTCCCTTTATTCTATTTCATATCGACTATTAAAGGGTGACCTATGTTTGACCTACAAGGTGCTCACAAATCCATCCCTGATGGAGCTGCTGTATATCTGCAAGACAAACAGCATGAGAGTCACCTGTTCCAGGGATCTGAATGTAGTCAGTGTATCAAAGAGAACATGCTGGAGAGACTTTATATGTGTCCCAGAGATTGCCACTTCTTTAGAATAGGCTTCCTATTCACATAAAGCAGAGTCCTACCCTGGCCCTCTTTGAGGTTATTCTGGATCAATTGATCATCATCATCATCATCACATTCAGCATCATATTCAACCCTCTTTTTCCATTTTTTACATGGGGTTGCGGTGTTGTGTCACTTGTCGCCATCTCTCCTTATTCATTGCCACTCTCCTAACTTCTTCGGCTGTCATGCTTAATTTTCATCCACCTCTTTGTTGGATGCCCTCACTTCCTCTCACCTTCTTCCTGTCTGTCTCAATCTTCTACATCAGATTGACTTTTGCTTTCCAGCACATGTGCCTAAAACACCGTAATGTGTTCTCTTTGACCTTTTTCTGCAGTTGGAGCTACTTTGACTTCTGCTGTTATGTCCTCAATGGATAGGGAACCGTAAATTCACACCCAAGGTGGTGCCTGTGTCCCTTATATATAGAATGATTCTGTAAAATCTGTAAAAATACCCAAAGCATATGCCTTCCTCCTGCCCCAGGGGACATATATGGGTTATATTGGCTAGGCTTGTAAAGACTCTTGAGTCATTAGCCTAGTAATCTCCTATATACTTACGAACCTATATATTCCAGGCAAATCATTGCATTACTTGTTTTTTTTTTTTTTTTAGTTACGCATGCACACTTGTATGAATTCTTATAATAGTGTTCAGTTTTCCCTGTCATGCAAGAAAAAAGTAAATGTATGCAATGCAGGCGGAATGTTTTCAAAATACTGTGTTGTGTATGTAACACTGTGCTCAGGTATAACTCATTCACAAACATTCATTATAGTTTGCATTTCCTTTACTGTACAAATGTTCTGATTTGATAGGTAATACAGAGATTAAACATGCAGTCATTTCTTAGTAAAGCTGATTTCACTTGACACAGCAACTCCCACACCCCTCCCCCAATCTCCACTCTAACTAGGGTGCAGTGTCTGGCTGAGACTTCAGTCATTATACATGCAGGTACAAATACATTTGAACAAACAACTGTGCTAAGCAACTGTTATACTTACATTTCAGTGGCCTACACAAAACTGTGGTCATGTTCATGTAATCCAATTAGTAAATTATGTTATGCAATAATAATAAATTAAATTAGAATGTGTAATTACAAGTGTTTTTTAAGTCTGTATAAATACATGAACAACAACTTCTTGTAATACAGCTCATGATTTACAGACCTACACATGAAGATTATTATTTTAGTAAACATGTCACACTTGAATTTAATATGAAAATTCTGTTAACATATAACTATACCCTTTTTTAAAATATGCATTTATGTATATACACATGTTCATGGTTTCCCCTGCATTTCATAATAGCATTACAGGTAATATTTGCAGTTTCACATCTCTTTTTGAAGAAATGCCTGTATTTATGCAAAGTTGCTAAACCTTTTTATCTTTAATGTGACCCAATAAAATAGTGAGCATTACAAAACAGAGTTACTTACTATACCGCTCTGGCCTTCTCTCTGCCACCTGGTCTATGCACTCACTCAGCTGGTCAGCCCTACACACTTGTAGAAGTCATCATAAAGGTGACGGCACTACAGGCAGGACTCCTGCTGAATATATGCCTTGATCTTTTCCTGCAAATCATTGAGAACGTAGAGCATGATAAGGGTTTCTTTGTCAGACCAGCTTGGAGTGCTGCCTCATGCCGTGATGCAAACTGCCAGAACCAGAATAGGTTCATAGGTTAGTACTAGACTGACTGCCCTTGTGGGTCATTTTAAGTCTAGCCAATTACCCCATGTAAGAATCAAACCCTGCACCTTGTGTCTACAAGGTAAACACCTTAACCATTATGCCAGTTGCAGAACCACTCCTGTGTTGTGTGACATCACTTTAACCAAACCCAGTTTACTAGTAGGGGCATTACAACAGGTACTGATACTATTGGCAAGTTTGGTTTAACCAAAAATGCTTTAAGACATACTTTTTTCTTAAAGGAAACCATTCACCTTTCACTTACATTCTGGATAAAAACTGAAATATATGATTAATAATTGCTATTCCTGCTGTTCATTGCTAAAGGTTCATCTTTCATATTATTACACCTGAATGCCACGAATACGTGTCATGTAATACAGCAGCCATTTTTTTCCCTTTATTTTTTTTCTTTTTTTGGGGGGGTGGAGAAGTAAATATTACTATGTGTTTTATGTGCAACTTTTAAGAACATAGGATCACATTAGACTGGCAGGGATTACACTTAAGATTGCTGAAAATGTCATTCAGATGACTTCATTTTTTTAACCATATTCTGATGTAGGTTAGTTTTGGGCCGTTCACACATTACCGTGACAAGCTTGGGGCATTACCATGAGAGCTGTGGACTGTGGAGCTGTTTGTAGTGTGTCAGTCTGACTGCACTTTCCTTCATCATTTTCTGGGTAAGCGTTCATATTTCTTGACCGATGTATGCACATACATCACTGTACACATTTACTTATTAGTATGATTCATAGAGATAAATTAAAAAAGGCCTGATTTGCATAAAACACATTTAAATGGTCCTGAAGTTAATCGGAAAATTTAAACGTAATCATATTAATTCAGTAATACTCAAAATAGGTGGCAAATGTCTTAGAATACTGCAGACATTTTAAAGTAAGAAAATATTTAAAAAACAATTGAATGTAATAAGTAACACTTAAAATAAGTGGAATTACTGGTATAAGTTTAAGCAATGTTGTTTTTACATATATGATGTGCTTATTATGACAATGAAAGATTACTGGAATTTTGTGTCATTTAGAAGTTGGTTTTCAGTGCAGAAGCGGTGAAAATTATGTTAATTATGAAAATTATGAAATCATTATGTTGGTATCATTTAGTGACTGTGCATACATGGGTATGATTGCAATAATTTAATAGTGAAGTTCTGCAGTGGTAAGGATGTCGACCTGCTTGTGTAGTTACTGGGAAATTTCTGAGAAACAGTGATGAACAAAAAATGTCAGTATTATCAATACATGCCAGTGGCAGAGGATAGGGAAAGGATGCATTTTGTAATAAAACTGATTGCTTTTATGACCTGAATGAACTGCAGTTAATGTATCACAATTTTAATTGGCTAGAATGAGTTTTCTGTATATAATTACATAATTTCTGATAGCTAACTTTTTTAATGTGATTGCCAGGCACGGTTGGCAAGTGTTTTGTTATTTAAAAACTTATATCAAAAAGCTGTTACTTTATGACTGTAGCCCCCTTTTTAACATGGTAATGATGAAAAAATAACAGATCAAAGCTGAGAAAGGATAACTTCAGCTATGAGGAAAATTGTGTCTTCATGGCAGTACTTAGGAAATACGAGAAATTTCTATTTGTGGGGGCCCAGACAAGCCAAAAGAACCAAGGCCTAGAATCAAACACTCCTCAACATTAATACAGTGTGTGGTTGAAATCAAGAATTAGCACATTGCACGAAGAGGACAAATGATTCATAGGCTCATAAATTAGTACTAGGCTAACTGCTCTTTTGGGCCATTTTAAGCATAGCCAGTTAGGCCATGTGAGAATCAAACGCTGCACCTTGTCTCTGTAAAACAAATATCTTAACCATTATGCCAACCTACCTCTTTATGTGGTAGCATGTGCTAGAAGCAAGGCAAGGGAGAATGCAATTTCATGTACCACTGGGGAGAGCTCTGACAATTATTCAGTTAACACCAGATGAGGAATACCTTCTCTCCGCATGTGGGGCTGACTATGACACCAAATATCATAGCACAGGAGTAATTAGGAGTGGTCTGGGACACTGGTGGATATTACCAATGTCTGCAAGAGAACACTTACCTGCTCATGAAGTTTGTTTAAAATCAATAACATATATTTATATACAGTACTGAATGCTGACAAGAATTGAAAACATTAACCATGTAACAATTAATTATTAATAGCTGAACCTTGTACATTAGCACATAATGGCAATGAAGACATTGTGCTTCCATAAGTGCCCCACTCACCCATTTGTAAGCGTGCAGTAGTGTATTCCATTATTATTGTTTCCAAATCATTTTACAGGGTCAATATCAGAAACAGTCCCACTATGCCAATCAATTTGGATGACATCAGCAGCAAAATGGGTGCTGGTGATGATGATGATGTAATGTCATAGTTTTTATGAGGCAGCCTGAGGAAAGTGGCAGACAGTATTAGTGACAGTGCATCACAAAGTCAAGCACATGCTGACATTTCACTAATGTGTGCACAGGAGGAACACCCATGCATCTGTACACCAGTATTTCCAAACCCAGATGAACACTTTGAGGATGATGGCAGACATTCAGAGGTAACAGTGTCCACAGTGACACCATTACAAAGGGGAACCAGACACAGGAATTTGTTACAGCTACTCTGGGAAAAGCATTGGCTGCCCAACAGGAAATGTGCCGTGACATTGTCAGGGCTCAGAGCACTGCCACAGATAGTCAGCTTGAAATGGTTAGAGCCCTGCAGAGTGCAAGTAATAATTTACAACACTGTTTGGAAATGACACAGAGTAAATATATTGCCACCATCACACTGATGCTTAGCATGGTGGCACACCAAGTCCAAAAGATAGTGTGAAATGCTCAAAAACCAACCAAATCAGAAAATAGAGCACAATGTTGCTGGTCCACGGATAATTTATTGTAAAAAACACATCCACAAACGAAGTAAAATGTAATTAAAATCCACAATTGTTAACATCCACAATGATTAAGCGCTTTCATCAAGTAGTTTGACTTCCTCAGAACACAGTGACTAGTAAAATCACACACCAAGCATCAGTGTCTACCTCCATTCATACACTAGTTAGGATATACCAGAATCAAGCTGGAGTCAGTTTTGCAAGGGGAGGAGGACAAAGTAGCAGAACCATCCATTCAAGATCATGGTCAAGCAACACTACCAGATCAGTCTGTAAGATCATCTGCATCAAATATGTTGTGACATCGGACCAGCTCACCTTACAATTCTCATAGCAAAGAACAGAACCAAACCAACGATTAATGGACAAACTGTAGCAAAAAATACTGCAAATCCAAAAGAATTCAGTATGTCCACCAAGACCCTGGGCATAAACATGACAAATTATGATTTTTATGCCCAGAGTCTTGGTAGACATACTGAGTTATTTTGGACTTACAATTCCCATGGTAGATCCTCTTCAAAATCACTTGCACCATCACCTAGCCTAATATAGAAGATGTGTGTCATTCATTTGCTCTTGAACTACTGTGAATCATGTCTGACTGTTATGTGACCTTCAAAGGTACAGCTGAATGCTTAACTGGAATGGGAATAATATACCAAATAAAAATAAACATTTTGGGAGGGGGGTATGTGTGAAACCAAGTTTGCAAATATATGCATTTCATCCCTGAAAACCTACTATGTAAACCACCAAGGAAAGCTGGAAAAAAATCAGTGTTATATGCATTATTTTTTTACAGGTGGCAGTCTTTTTAAGTATTGAAACACAAACATTTTCAGGACAAATAGAATAACAGAATGAGTATCCTGCCATGTAAACCTAACCCTGCTTCCACTTCACCATCACCACTGCATAAATACTAATATTTTTTATGTCTCTGAAGTCACAAATTATTGTGTATGACAATATAAAAATAATCTGATGTGTAATACCACAAATAACATAATTTGAAGTGGCATAATTAAAAAAAAGTCTAATATGTTTTCATTCAGTTGCAGTGCTTGAACTCATGAAATATTTCAATGTTGTGGACAGTCAGTACTTCTGTACTTAAATAAACACTACAGCATGATTTATTCATTAAAGCAGAGAAAAGCATGATTAATATTTGTTTGATGCTTTACAACATCACTGAACAGGAGTCAGTAAACACTCAGGCATGAATGTATGTAGCAGTAATATGAGTGACTTTTTTAAAAGATTGGAAAAAATAATTATTTTAAGATGAGAGAGTGTCAGATGAACAGTAACAGCAGACCATACACCACAAAGCATAGCCCATAGATATCACTGCATACATCAGTTATATTCTTTGAGTTTTTTTACAATAAAGGAGACACTGACCAGAATGTCATGGACCATTGTTCTGGACTAGATGTCACCTCTTTACCTACCCAGCCATATGCCGTGGCACAAGCCTGCTGTATGGGGTCCATTACCACTGTTGCCAGCTGATCATTAGTCATAGTGGGGCTGGAACCAGGAGCTACAGTGACACCATGTGTCACTTCACCACTAGACCAACACATGATCATGTTATGCAGAATGCACAGGCAGTAAACATCCTGCATTCAGTAGAGATGGTTCATTATGAAGGTCACCCCCAGACTCCTCCACGTACTGGAAACAGCTCTTTAATAGGCAGAAGACTGTCTAGATGACAATATGGGTCTGGGACAGGGATATGTTATATGCTTCTTCTGCAGTTCCAATAGCATTTCTCACTGATATCATAAGCCATGGCTCCAGTGGACATCCTGCATCATGTGGAGAAAAAAGCGTGTTGCTGGGACAAAACAAGACAAACATTTAGTGTTTAGCAGTTCATTTTTACATGAATAACTACTTATTTACAATATAAACAAAAGATTTTTCCACTTAAGACCAAGATGATCACTGGGCATCCTACCATGCAGGAAGAGGTGGTACAGTGAACTAGTGTACCAGATATTTGTATAATGTGCACTGCCAGGATGCTGGGCAGACACATTGCTGATGCACCTCCATGCGTCACACACTTGCTGGTTACTGGTGGAACTGTAGCCCTTCCTATTGTGGTACACCCCCCCCCGTGGATAATAAGGGGCTCTAAATTCAACATGAGGGCAGTCTGTCACACTGAGTGCCTCAGGAAAATGTGCTGCCCCATGAAAGCCACACAGTTCCTGCTCAGTCCGGAGGTGACACTGGCAAATAGATGTACTGATCCAGACATGACAAAGCACTTCCAGGAACTGCTGCAGTATCCTCAAGGCAGAAGCCTGTGAGAGCATCCTTGTAGCAAGTGTAGTGAGGGATATTCATACCTTAGTGTCCACAGGGATATGAAGTCCATGGAGTCCTCCATTTTCCCTATGGGCATCAAACATACCTAAATAACAGACCTTTATAATGTCCGTGTATTGTCTGATCCTATCAAGGATTTCCTGATTGTCAAAGTTATGAGTTATCCTTTGTTTATATTTTTGCCTTCTAAGCCAGTGAGCATCACTGGGCACAAGCGGCTTAAGCTCAGTCAAGACAAGAAACTCCCACCTGATAATAGCAAACCTAGCAGCAAGTGACAACATTACCACCAATTACAACTCTGAGGGATTTGGTAAGGCTTCCATTTATGTAATGTATCTGCAAACAGAGCAAACAAGTGAGAAAATTTGACAATGAATCAGAAATGGTGTATAAGCTACTTTATCAGCATATGCCGATTACATCATTCCTCATTGGTATATCATTACTTGTACATTTGCAGAGCCACGTTCAAGGTATTTGCACATTTTCATGAATGGCCTCTATGAATCACAGTTCAGCTGCGCTCATTCATAGACATTGGAGATAGCTTAATTGCATTTGCATACATGACTATGAATACTGCTGTAAATTTACGCTGCTGCAAACCGTTAAGAGCAGCCCATTTTTGGACTTAAGAATAAATCCACTAAATCTTTGTCTTGTAACTATTAAAACTGAAATTAAGTTGCTCAATTTCTATAATCAAAGGTCTCATTAGTAAAGAGAGGTATAACAGAACCAAACTCTATTTAACAATGTTTTTGGTGTCCAAATGAGAATAAGCATTGTGACATTCATCTTTACTGCAGCAAAAAAAAAATAATAATATTAATCAGAACAAGAACTAGTAAAACTGTTCAAAGTGTTCTGCCCATTCTAATAACCAGTGTCATTATTACACCAAAACACTCATAATTTTCAAATTAACTTGAACAAGTCAATTTTAATATCATGTATTCTGGGGAACACAGTGTAAACAAACTTAATTCCTAAATTTAACAGAAAATTCCTCATCAGACAGCTCAAAACCAGGCAAGTCAAGTACATAGTTAGTGTCCAAACTATTTTCTCATTTATCCGAAGCACAGGAAACTCGACAATTTCAACAGCATTTGAAAAACCTACCTCAATAATGCTGATTTTATGACCTGCCATCTTTATTGAATATACTGTGTAAGTACATCACTGGCATTATTTTCACTTAGCTTTTACATAGCTAATGATGTACCAGAAGGCCAAGGTACAGTCTTTATCATATAAAGATTGCATATATGATTTTTTTTCAACTAAAGCTTACTAATTCTTGATATGTGAATTGGACATGTATGTACATGACTTTACCTGTAGAAACTACCCATTCCAACCACCCATTTGTTTTCACATCCAGTTCAAATAAATGGTTGGAGAGGGCAGCCAATGCCTATTCGAGCAAACAGTGGGATGAAGCAAGAACCATTCCAAAATGGGATACTAGACCATTGCAGATGTGCACAAACTGCACAGACAATTAGGGGCTATTCTGATTAATACAATTTAACTTACTCACATGTCTTTTTGAGGCTGAATAAAAATCCATGAAGACTACCTTGTTGAATGTTCAAGATGCATACAGAAGGTTATTCCTTGCTGTATTGAATTGGTATCATATTGTTGTTTGACAGTAACACCCAATTTGCAGTTATCAGCAAACCTAATTAGCCATAAATGTGGGATTACATTTTTTAGGTCATAGACGTATATACCAAAAGGGACATGTCACAACACTGAATCCTGAAGTACACCACTAGTTAACATTTTACATTCTGAGGAGGTACCTGCCAAATAAACATTGTGGGTTTTGTCTTTCAGACAGTTTTATTTATTCAGTTTTGATTTCCAGTCTAGAGCACTGATGAAATATGACCACTTGCAGGCTCATCTTGGGTTACATACGTCGTAACATTGAAGTTATAATTAAATTTTACAGTATAATGACATAATAATACATAGATGTAAACTATATACCCACATTTATAAGAAGGTTTAAAAAGATGTAGGATCAGGAGTATACAGTGCATAATACAGGTGTAATAGGAGAGGTAAATGTGGTCCGGCGAAAGAATGGGCATGGAATAGTCAAGTGTGGGGGCAGAAGTGGCCTTAGGTCAACTGGTGCCCTAGGCAAAAGGGCTCCATGGCGTCCCCACACCACACCACCTGGTGCCCCCATCCTGTTCTACCTACATCAAATAAATACTGGAAAAGCACCCCTGCTAGAGCAGTGCCCTAGGCAGCCACCTAGTTGGCTTATGGCTAAGGCCAGCTATGTGTGGGAGGGAAATTTTAACAGCAAAGACAGACGAAACTGAAGAATACTAACAGCTGCAGTAGAAGAGCTGGTAACAGGACCGGTGGTGATTAGGTATATAGGAGGGCATGTATAGGGCAGATGGGAAAACAGTGGATAAGAATTTTTAAGTTGAAAAGGTTAGCAGATTAAGCAGCCAAGGTTTTTTGAGATGAAAGCTGTAGTGTAACCATGGGAGTTCAGTGACATAGCCTATATTCTAACATGTGCACTTATTTCTGTTAGGCATTATTTGAACTGATGTCTGAACTGTTCATAGTCTCTGATTTCACTCAGATCAGGTGGCAAAGACTGCCACAGTTTAGCAACATGAACAGCGAAGTTGTGGTATGTGAAATGAAGTTTAGTGGATGAAGTTATGAGAGTACAGCCATTATTGGATTGGCTACTTATATTGTAGTGTGGATTGGATGTAGTTAGCCTCATGCTTAGAGGAGTGCTTTGTCTTGGTACTGGAGTTTGAAGAGAAGGAAGCCAATAGTGAGGGTGGATAGTGTTTTTTGTAAGGTAGTGGTGAGTAGGTGTAGCCATATTCTGTTTTTTTCATGCAGGACACCTTTGCCTAAGGCTGCTCTAGCAAGTCATAAAATGAAATGAGATATATTTGGGGCCCAGAATAGGAGGTAGATGACTTTCCAAATGTGGTCTTGGATGATGAGGGATTAGTCAGGACAAATGCCAAGGTATCTAAATGATATTGTGGATTCAGTTAGGTTGTTTCTTTGATATGGACAGGGCTAGCAGATTTAGTGAGTCTTTTCTGTGTACCAAACACCATCAGATTTTTTTAAGGGTTGAGAAGTAGTTTTCTTAGAACAAAGCCAATTGTTTAGTTGTAAAATGTTAGCCTGGAGTTAATATTGGATGATGTCATAAGAAGTGTTGGGTCTATATATAACCATGATATCAGTATGAAGCAAGAGTTGTAGATGAAGTACTTCAATAGGCAGTTTATTTATAAAAATGGATATTAGAATTGGTGCAAGACTCGATCCACGAGGATCCCCTGAAATATTAAAGGCTATATCTGATAAGGTAGGCCTAATTTTAACTGTGAAAGCTTAGTCGGCCAGAAAAATTTGAAGCATTAGGGAAATTCACTGCTTGCACCAATATCTTGAAAGTGGGACAATAGGATGAAGAGGTTTAGCCAGGTCAAAGGCCTAGTTAAGGTCAATGAATATTGTCCCATTAAAGTTACATTTATCCATCTTAGTAAAGACATAATCAATGAGTGTCCAGAGAACAGTCATGGTACTTCTACCTGCCCAAAAGCCATACAGCTTTCAAGATAGAAAGTGGTGCTTGTCAAGATAGTGGTGCATTGGCAGTACATAATTTTTGAGTTACTTAGCTCTATCTGCATATGGCTTGTTTACTAATGTTTATTAATGTTATGTAATTTAATCCATTGCTCCCTTGTGTTAGGACTAGGGTGATTTTTCCAGAATTTCCAAGCGGTAACACACAACTGCATTAGATTTTTGAACTCTTTTAAGAACCAGTCAGTCTTGCTATGTTTAAATAGCCTAGAGATTATAGGACAGTGTGTATTTGAAGGTCTTGTAAAAGTGGAGCATTTAAGTTGGCAGCAGAGTTTGGATTGTTGAGGTTGTGAATAGGAGACCTTTCTATTGTTGTGAGATGGGCTTTCAGAATAGTTATTCTTGGGACAGTTTTTGGTCTGCAGGAGATAATTCTAGGGGAATATTTTATAAATTTGGTTTCAGAGATGCTAAAGGGTAGCTTGCTGTTCACCTTACCACGTAAAGGTCAGTGTTAACGCTCTTAGCTTATTTTCAATGCAAACATGGAAGATGGTGTCAAATGTCTTTTCCAAATCTACATAAGCTGTACAGATATAATGACCACTATCCACTGCCCCTGTGATTTTCTCAAAGAACTTTACTAAACCGAGTAGTATGCCCCCCGCCCACCACCCCCTTGACAAAATCAAGCTGCTAAGGATCAGGTTAAGTGAGTTTTTATATCCTTTTTTGTAATATCAGATAAGATCTCCTGCCAAGGACAGCCAAACATTCATTTATTGTACAAAGCCTTTAAACCCTTATTGCATCGTATGTCACACACATGCTCCCCATGTAGAATGCAGGACGTAGAGCATAAAGGTGACATATGTACTCTGCTTACCTAGAACTACTTTGCAACCAGTCTGAATGCCATTGTTAAATGTCGGTCTGGACAGTCTTTGAAAATGTAGTGTGGGAGGTAGCTTCCCCATAAAGACTGTCAGCACCAACATCTGTTTTGTTTAGGTGCTTCCCATGACCTTACTCAGTGGTCTATTTGTCAGGGGTATGTCTTCCCTTTCTATTTACCTCAAGAACCAACATCTTGAGTTAACATCTTTAAGTTGTTGGCTTAGGGTGCCATAGCCAAATCCTTCTGTCCCAAGGTACAGCGGTCATCTAGGAAAAAAGCAATTCACTGTAAAAATCAGACTGGAGACCATGCAAACATAGTCAGCAACAGCAAAAGTAGCAATAATCTATGAAAAAGCCAGATTAACAATGCTAAAGGAATAAATAAACATATTTAATAATGTATATGAATGCATAAACTCACAAAATCCACAAACCTTTTGGGTCAAAAACCTTTCTTCAGTGTGATACAGCAAAAATAAATCCAATCCATTTTATATGTTTAAGATAGATGACACAGCCAATTACATTCACATACAAGTTAACATTCAAACTTACATAATTAAGTTCTTAACTCTAAGTAGACATATAAAGCATACAAATTATTAAAAATCCTACAAAAATGATTTTAAAAAAGATGTATTTAAAACATATTTATATCAAACCCAACACTTATGACTTTAACTTCATCTGTTTGTCTTTCAAAATGGGTTTAATACTCACAGTAGGTGGTGCTGCGGTAGGCTTGTCGCCTCACAGCAAGACATTGTCCGTTCGATTCTCAGCTAAAGCGTCTTCTGTGTGGAGACATGCGCGAAGGGGCGTACCTTCATTGAAGGTTGTGCGTCAGGGCTGGCAACTCAACACATAAAAATCTTCTGCCAATCATTAGCGGACCGGAGTTCCGCTGTGGCGACCCATAACCGGGAAAAGCCGAAAGACACAACAACAGCAACTCACAGTAGAGACACAACAACAACAACAGCAATACACAGTACCATTAAGACCAGGAAATTTGTCCACATTTAACATCACAGTCCATTTATATTAAGCTATTTCAAGTTTGCTGTTCATATCACCCCCCCCGCCCTTAACACTAGCTCATAATTTCTGTAGCACTCTAAAGGTGAGTTTGTGTTGGGAACCTTTCTCTATAAAATGTTTAGAAAGAGCCTTTGTCAGGATGCCTCTTCTTATATCAGAAATATGTTCTGTGATTCTATCTTTAAACCTTCTGTACATTTTCCTATGTACAAAGCCAGACAGGTCAGGCAGGTGGCCAGGTGTATGGCATTCTCTGTGACACATGTGGCAAAACATCTAATTTCAAACATTCTTTTTCTAACAGGATGTATAAACACTGTCTTTCACTATATACTTACAATTAACACAGTTATAACAAGGGAGCAAACCTTCCTTACAGCTATAAGTAGAATTCTTTACGTTATTAATCTCTTTATTGCATTACCTCTGTTTTAAGTTATTGCTTCTTCTATATACAAAACGTGGATTCTGTCCAACAATTCTAATCATTTTGGATGCGCACTCAAAATACTCCAGTTATTTAGAATGATATTTATCACATTATCTCTCCTGACATTAAAACAAGTAGTATACCTAACGTATTTATTTCCTGCCTGTTCTTCCTTAGTATGTCTTTAATAGCATTATTCATAAAATATAGTCTAGCTAATTTGTTTCTTTCACTATCCAAATATTTTCTTGAATCATCTAAAAGGGTGTCATTATAATGTCAAACTTTAAATCCCCATTCCATATCTAATACCTGTTGATTACAAATTTGATTATCAGTATTCAGTCTGCTCACTCTGAAGCACTGATTTCTGACAATTCCTTTAAATACATGTTGTGGGTGCATATTGTCCCTATGTAGGAATCTAATAGCCAGCAAGTCTTTTTTATGGACACTTGTTTGTATACCACCTTGTTTACTACGAATGTATGTTTATCCATCTACCTTTTTATTCTCATATATATATTTTCCATATATTTTCTACATATAGCCTTTTGAAGTAAACCATTTATTTAGAGTCTTGTTTAGAGTGTTGGAAAGACAGTGTCTCCCTTTAAATCTTGATTTGATGATCATGTGATAGGTATAATGGTATGTATTAGTCACTTGTTTTAACATTTTATTGAATGGTCTCTGAAGAAGTTAAGCTATCTGTCTTGACGAAAAGTGGATTATATTTCTGTACACTTAAGTTGATTAAAGCATTTAAAAATTCGAGCACTTTATGGTCTTAGTGTTCTGTTCTAGCGTGGAGCATCAAGGATTCGTGCTTTTTGGTGTTTTTGGTTTATCCGTGCTTTACCAGTCTGTATTTGTGTTACTACGAATGATGCTAGATTCATAAAGGTGTTTGTGACAGAAGTCCCCGTGGCTACTCCAGATATTTGATGGTACAATTCTTGCTCAAGCAAAAAGATTACTAGTTAATACAATTACCTAAAAGGGAGCAGATAATTTCTGTTTCCCTCCCAGTATGACTGTTACAGCATAGGAATATGTGATCACTTTAATCCAATAACCATTTAATGTAACTGTTAACAAAGAAGTGATCTCAAGAGTAACAAAATAAAAATTATTTATCTCAAGATTAGCAGCATACCGCTGATATAATTTATCAAGAAAGTCACCTGTGTCCTTAAAATAACTGTACTTTAACTAGAAAAGGGCTTAATATATACTTGAGATAAAGGAAGACTGGTTCAGTCACCCAACCTTTCCCTGAGACTGTGGGTCTCATTGGTGGGTTATGTACATTTTTATGTATTTTTGTAGTCCATAGAGGAAGGGAATCACAGGGGATTGTACAAATAATAAATAAAGTTCTGTTAACAAATATAATTTAACTAAAGAAGAACATGAGTCATTGCTTAAATTACAAAATAATTCCTGACATTGTTATAAAACAAGCAGGTAAAGTTGGGGCTATTGCGATTTTAGATAAAGCTACCTACTTAGCCTGCATGCATGAGTTTCTAAATGATGAAAATACTTTTAAGAAAATTAAGTCCTAATGTACTGCATACTATTATACATACAATTAACAGTTTTATGTATGAGTTACAGTTGTCTGATGATATTACTTTAGGTGTTTTTAATTATTTATCTGTACAATTCCCAGTGACTCCCTTCCTCTATGGACTACAAAAATACATAAAAATGTACATAACCCACCAATGAGACCCACAGTCTCAGGGAAAGGTTGGGTGACTGAACCAGTCTCCTTTAACCTTGAACATATATTGAGCCCTTTTCTAGTTAAAGTACAAAGTTATATTAAAGACACGGGTGACTTTCTTGATGACTTATATCAGTGGTCTGCTACTAATGTTGGGCTAAATCATTTTTATTTTGTTACTCTTGACATCACTTTGTTCACAGTTATACCAAATAATTATGGGATACAAGCGATGAGAGAATTCCTGTGCTGTAACACTGATTATAATGGCAAAGAAACAGAAACTGTAGATAAGTATGTATGTATGTATGTATGTATGTATGACTTTAAGAAGCTTTCCATGGGCTTGCACATGTGTATAAATTCTGAGCACATGAGAGCCTGACTGCCATTTTGTAGAGAGCTGTTGAGATGTAAGCATGCATGTCTGTGTAGTCTGTCAGTTAATCACGTTGTTTATATTTTGTACTGCTGCTGTCCATCCTGATGCATTTCTGTATAATAAAGCATGTAAACAAACTAGCCTGCCTGTTCGTCTTGAATCATAACATAATACGAGTGAAGTCAAATGGCTTTAATGATAGAGAAAGTGAAGTGTTAGAATGGGATCCAGACTCAAGACTGAGAGGCACTCGGTTAATGTTGGAGGAATATAGTGGAATGAATCATCCCTAATGCACATACAACTTGCAAAATAGGTCACAAGTGAATTCCTGGTAATAAAACTTGCTTAAATGATTTCTTACTCAAAGAATATAAAATGAAGCACTCAGAATGTTTAAGACAAATTTTTAATTAAATGAAATGTCAGAGAATGTGACATATTGATAAAATATTCAAAATAGTTATGAAAATGTTTGAAACAGTGTCCTAATCGCATAAAATGTATAAACTAAGGAAAATGGCCTCATTTTTTACTATGTGCTACTTTTTTGTATTAATTAAAGCTATTCAAGATATTTGAAGTATACAAAGTGTTTGGAAGTTTGTGTAGTATTACAATACAGTTGTTTCACAACATACAAGCATTTCAAAGCATATTTTGCAAAGTACAGTATTTCAAAGAGTTTATTTTGCATTTAAATGCTATTACAAGTGACTGGTGTTTGTGTTTGTGTGTGTGTGTGTGTGTGTGTGTTCATACATAATTACAAGTGCCATATTTCCAGTGTGTTTAAGCATACTTTGTTGGCATGGCTGAAGGCTTTTGTAGACCAGCTCCACTTGTATTTGGTAATAATATTGCAGAGAATTGGAGATTGTTTGAGCAAGAGTATGATATTTTCATACAAACTGCATTTTCTGACAAAGATGCACATACAAAGACATTTATTCTGCTTAACTTAGCTGGTTCAGAAGCCATAGAAAGAGAGTGTTCACTTGTGTATGCACCTGCTGTTTTTGCAGGGGAGGGGGAACCTCCATATAGTGGTACCAGCTGAATCAAGGGAAGACCCCTAGTGCTTAAAATGTAAATTCAGAGAAATGTGTAACCCCAAAATGAATATTACAGTGGAAAGGCACTTACTTTACACAAGAGATCAAAAGCCTGGCGGGACTTAGCAGCATATACAGATTACTTGAGAAGCAAAGCTAAAATTTGCAGACTTGGTGATTTGAAATTGAAAAAAGACAGATGTGTGTGGTATTAAAGAGTGAGAAATGTTTTGCTTCAAAACAGTGATTTAACTTTGAGTAAGGCCATTGAGATTTGTCAGATATATGAACTCACAGAAAAGGACACAGTTATGCTTACAAATGAGAAACGCAGGCTTTAAGTATCTTCTAATGCTCATGTTGATAGTATGCAGCATGTGTCTAAACAAAACAGGCCCAAGCACATGGTAGCAACTGGGAACCCTGTAACTGTCCCTTGGAAACCCTTAGGTTTCTAGCAAATTCCAGAGCATGCACAGTTTCAGTGAGGCACATGGGTGAGTCAGCAAACTCAAAGCATGTGCCCTCATCAAGCCTCATAGACAGCTGTCATAATTGTGGTGGCAATCATGTGTCTAGAAGAGAAAAGTGCTTAGCTTTTGGTCAGCAATGCCACAGATGCAAAAAGTAGAATCATTTCCAAGGATTCTTTAAATCAAGAGGCTCATTCTTTTATTAAAAGAGAACATTCAAGGAGACAAGTTGTGACCCTACTTTTTATGGTGATGGTGTATCTGTGCTTAATGGAACAGTTAATGCAGTAGATGTATGGGCAAAGAACGAAGTATTTTGCACTGTTTGGATAAGTGGAAGACCCCTAGAGCTCAAAGCTGACACAGGTCCAAAGTGCAAATGTTATGTCAGCAGAAACATTTGCTAGAGTATGTGCTGGTGAGAAGCTTGATTTGGCAAAGTGTGTGAAGCATGTTGCTTATGGTGGTGAAGAAATTCAAACCAAAGGTTCAGTAGTGCTTTCATGTTACTCTGCTGGGAACAGCTATGACTTGTAATTTTATGTGGTCAAAAGGCACATACAGTCATTATTAGACCTCAGAGACCATTTGAAAATGGGACTACTTTCATTTAATAAGGAAGTCCACCATATAAGCTTAAAAGACCACTGTTGTAATTTTGTCCAGTCTATTTTTTCTACCTATGCTGATCATTTTGAAGACAAACTAGCCAAACTCCTTTTTATGTACTCCATGAATTTAGACCCTGAAGTCAGCCCAGCTCAGAAAGTTCCATTAGTTATGCGGTAAAGAGTCCAGGCCGAGCTAGATAAAATGGTGCAGAAAAGAGTGATTTGTTCAGTTGATGAACCAACTAATTGGGTATCTTTCAAGGCAGTAGCTAATAAGAAAAGCTGAGATGATGTCAGAATATCTATTGATCCAGTTGTACAAAGCACTGAAAAGACCTCATCATCCAATGCATGCAGTTGAAGAAGTTGTTGCTCTTATGCCAAATGCCACTGTTTTTTTTATGTTTTGAACATAAAGAGTTCATTTTGGCAAATTTTCTTTGATCGAAAATCCTCATTGTTAACCACTTTCAGTACTCCTTTTGGCAGGTACAGAATTTTGAGAATGCAGTTTAGGATAAATTCTGCCAATGAAGTCTTCCAGCATGTCATGGAACTTATTATTTCTGGTTATCCGTGTGCTATTATAGTAGATGATATTCTAGTAGGAGGTAACAGTGAAGCCAAGCATGACAGAAAACTCAAGAAATTTCTGGAAAGAGCATGTGAAGTGAATTTCAAGCTGAATCCTCAGAAGTACAAATTCAGTCTACGAAAAGTTGTCTGTTGGTCATCTGTTTTCCAGTTCAGGCTTACAACAAGATCCTTCTAAGCAAACAGCAGTTCTTGAGATGTCATATCCAGACAATGTTCAAACCTTACAATGTTTTCTTGGCATGGTTTACTATCTAGGCAAGTTCATTCCATGCTGGAGACAACTATCAACACCGCTCAGAGAGATGACATGCAACAATGTATCCTGGTCCTGGTCAGAACAACACCAGAGAACATTTGATGTCCTGACACAGAGAATTGCCAGTCTGCCAACTCTCAGACACTGATGTTCACAAATCAGTTACTCTTTCTTGTGATGCTTCGAAGTTTGGTCTTGGTGCAGTCATTCTTCAAGAGGATAGACCAGTAGCCTATATGTCCATAACTCTAACCAAGATGCAGTATGTGCAGATTGAGAAAGAGTTCATGGCAATTGCGTTTGCATGTTCAAAGTTCCATGATTATATTTATGATCGCCTAATTCAGATCAAACTGACCACCAACATCTAATCACTATTTTGTGAAAGCCTTAGCTTATGCATACAGCTCCAGATAGATTTTAACACATGATGTTGAAATTGCAAAAGTATAATTTCAGTCTTGTCTGCACAAAAGGCAAACTTCTTTATCTTGCTGATACTTTGTCCAGATCAATCAGAAAAATACCACTGAACAGCATGAAAATGAGAAACTTGATTTTGAAGTCATGGAAGTGAGAAATTTTTCTTCCACATGTCTTGATGAGCTTAGAAGTCACACAGTCTCAGATCCAATACTGCAGAAGCTCAGCCACTATATCAGTCAAGGATGGCCTTCAAGGTAATCTTGTTTGACAGTAGAAGTGCAACCTTGTTTTTCTTACAGAGATGAAATTTTGTCAGACAATGATGTCATCATGAAAGGTCCAAAAGTGATTGTTCCAAAATCTTTGCAACAAGAGTATATTGCTGTCTTGCACCATGGCCATCCAGGAACTTATTCTACCAAAAGAAGGGGGAGAGGACTAGTATTTTGGCCTTGTATGTCAAAGGATATTGAGAGAGTACTTTCATCTTGTTCTGTTTGCATTAGTACTAAGCCACATCAACAGAAAGAACCACTTCAGCTAAACCAGATTCCTGAACTCCCCTAGTCAACAGTAGCTACAGACATTTTCAAATGGAATGGTCAGCATTACTTGGTGTTAGTAGACTCTTATTTGATTTGGTTTGAGATTGACCTACTTCTAATTTAGCATTCAGTACTGTAAATTACTAAGTTGAAACATTTTGCAGTCCATGGTAGTCGGCACAAAGTTATTTCTGATGATGGCACACAGGTTACAAGTCAGCAGTTCAAGAGATTTTCTGAAGAGCTGGACTTTATTCATGCTACAAATAGCCCTGTGTACCCACAGTCAAATGGTTTTGCAGAATGTGCAGTACAAAGTGTGAAACAATTATTAGAGAAGTCGAAACAGGACAATAGTGATGTTTTTCTTAAACTCCTGAATCTCAGAAATATTCTTCATGATAAATATCTTGCTTCACCTGTGCAAAGGCTTTTGTCGAGAAAAACAAGAACCACACTACCAATTAGTAGCATTCTGGTGGTTCCCTGTACTAACAACAACAAAGCAGTGAGAGCTCAACTTAAGAAAAGGCATTTTTTCCCAGAAGTCCTACTGTGATAAGTCCAGCAAACTGCTCAATCCATTGTGAGAAGGGGAGATAGTGAGGATGCAGCTGTTCAAAGGTTTTGATAGAATTGGAGTCATGAGAAGTGTATGTCCATAGCTGAGATCATATATTGTTGAATCACAAGGAGTAGAAATTAGGCAGAATCGGAAATATTTAGTACCAGCCTGTATTGCAACATCTTTCCTGTGAAAACTACTGTAGATCTCAGAGTGAATTATCCAGTGTTCCAGTTCCAGCGGACATTCCAGCAAATATCCCTCTTCCTGAGAAGATTCCCAAAACTCCTGAATCAAGTTATTCACCAACGACTGTCCATATTGGTAAACCCAGTTCTAATTGCTATATCACTAACTAAGGTTGCATTTCCAGACCATGTTCCAGATACACAGCAAGTTGGACATAAACATTGTGTTTATTTCTTAGTGTCTATAATTGTATGTCTTTTCCAGATATTATTTTCTTGTGAGCAATTCACTAAAAAGGGAGGATGTAGATCACTATGTATGTATGCCTTTAAGAAGCTTTTCATGGGCTTGAACATGTGTATAAATACAGAGCATGTGCAACCCTGACTGCCATTTTGTAGAGAGCTGTTGAGATGTAAGCATGAATTTCTATGTCAGTTAATCAGTTTGTTTATATTTTGTACTACTGCTATTCATCCTGATGCATTTCTATATTATAAATCCTATAAAAGACCTACCCTGCTTGTTCATCTTGAATCATAACATAGGACAAGTGACAGAAACTATCTGCTTAATTTTGGATATTGTATTAACTAGCATTTGTTTTTGTTTAAGCAAGAATTGTATCATCAGATATCTGGAGTAGTGATGGGGACCTCTTTCTCAAGCACATGTGTGAATCTAGCATTAAATTATTGGTAAGCTGAAAATATTCATAATGCTATCAATCATTATGTTCAAGAATGTTGTTGTGCTGTCTTCTACAAATGTTTTGTAGATGACGTGTTCCAGATATGGACAGGCACTAAGCATGATTTCATACATTTTGTAACTCAATTAGAAGCTATCATTGATTTTCTAAAGTTTAAGATGAATTATTTGAAAGAGAAGATGAGCTTTTTATACAATATTCTTAGTAAAGAAGGTGGTGGTATACAAACACGTGTCAATAAAAAAAAAAAGATGGACTGGCTATTAGGTTCCTGTACAGGGACAGTATGCACCCATGACATGTATTTAAAGGGGATTGTCAGAAGTCATTATTTCAGAGTGAGCAGACTGAATACTGATGATCACATTTATAATCAACAGATATTAGATATGGAATGGGGATTTAAAGTTGGATATTATAATAACATCATTTTAGATGAATCAAGAAAATATGTGGATAGTGAAAGAAACAAAATAGCTAGACCTTATTTTATGAATAATGGCCATTCAAGACATACTAAGGAAAAACAGGCAGGAAAGAAATAAATTTGTTAGGTATACTACTTGCTTTAATGCCAGGACAGATAGTGTAATGAATATCATTCGAAATAATTGGAGTATTTTAAGTGCAGGGTTCAAACTAAACAGAATCGTTGGAGAGAATCCACATTTTGCATATAGAAGAAGTAAAAACTTAAAACAGAGGTAATGCTGTAAAGAGATTTATAATGTAAAGAATTCTACTTATAGCTGTAAGAAGTGTTCTCTCCCTTGTTGTAACTAAGTATATAGTGAAAGACATTTTTTACATCCTGTTACAAAAAGAACATTTGAAATTAGATGTTTTCCCACTTGTGTCAGAGAACATCATGTACCTAGCCACCTGCCTTATCTGTCTGGCTTTCTAAAAAGGACAATTTATCATGACATTTAAGGACAGAATCACAGAACATATTTCTGATATAAGAACGCGTATCTTGACAAAGGCTCCATCTAAACATTTTATAGAGAAAGGCTCCCAACGCAAATTCACCTTTAAAGTGTTACAGAAATTATGAGCTAGTGTTAAGGCGGAGGGGTGATATGAACAACAAACTTGAAATAGCTGAATATAAATGGTTTGTCATGTTAAATGCGGACAAATTTCCTGGTCTTAATGGTGATGAGAGTATTAAAACCATTTTGAAAGACAAACAGATGAAGTTGAAGTCATAAGTGTTGGGTTTGATATAAACATCTTTTTAAAATAAGTTTTGTACGATTTCTGATGATTTGTATGTTTTGTATGTCTACTTAGAGTTACGAACTTAATTATGTAAGTTTGAATGTTAATTGGTATGTTAATGTAATTGGCTTTGTCATCTATCTTGAACATATAAAATGGATTGGATTGATTTTTGCTGCATCACACTCAAGAAGGGTTTTGACCCGAAAGCTTTGTGGATTTTTGTCAGTTTATGTATTTAGACATGTTTATTTATTTATTTATTTATTTGACATTTGTTAACTAGGGTAGTCCATCTGAGCAAAAGCCATTTTTCAGTGGAGGCTCTGAGAGAAAAGCTCCACAGTACAAGCAAGCAAGAAAATTTACAAAATTGAAGATGAATAAAGTAAAAAATTTGCAATAAAACAGTTAATCAACTGTAGATAACACTCCACAGTACAATATAGTAAGAGGCATTATAACATTCTTAAAAAACATAGCAAAGAAATACACTATAAAACATTTGAATGAATTTACATAACACATTGGATTATCTTCAGGTGGTAATTGTACAATACAGAGCAGTTACGTGAGTTATTGTAGTAGGGAAGGGAGGAATAGAGAGGATAGTGAGAGAGAAAGGGATGGGTTCATGTGGGATGATTGCAGAGGCCAATCCATGTGCTATTTAAACTATTAAATATGTTTTCTTTATTCCTCTGGTGTCCTTAGTCCGGTTTTGTCACTAATCTAAGAAACAAGTCAAGAAGCCTCGGTCTGATCTTGCTGTTTTACAGCCTTCACCACACATCTCTCTTGAGGTGAATGAAAGTCCTGAAGAATGCCTGGTGCAGGCCTAGGTTCCTTCTGCCTCATCACTATTGGAGGCCAGCATGGAACCAGCATGTTTCCTGTGGGTTTGCAAACATCCATGCTGGATATTAAGAGGTAATCATTGCTGATAATCTTTGAAGGGCCTAGGGAATTCCCCAAATTTACATTAGAGAAGAGGTTCCTGGTACCCTTATTGAATTTAGACAGGGGTCAGTACCTTCTAGGTTGGCCAAAGTTGACACCCCTCTTAAGAAAAACAGAAAACTATGCACATTCCTTATTGCCAAGGATCCTCAAAAGTAATGGTAAAGCTTTACTCAAGGGTTAATGACTTGATGGATTTGAAGCCTCTTCAAGGAGAGTATGTACCTACCCCTCTATGGTCTTCTTCCCCTGTTAAGAGGCAGAGACCCTGATTCTTCTGACAAGGATTTGGATTCAGAAGAGGAATCCTTGGCTTATTCCCCTCAGACCCCTTCACCTTTGGAATATGATTTTAAGGAAGAAATTCTCTGAGCCCAGATTCTTCTTTTGAGGAATTGTCCTTTGGGGATACTGTGGCTGTCAAACAACATTGACTAGATATGTGCTAGCTCTCCTCTTTCAGATTGGTAAAGTGATATCTGACCTTCCTGAATCTGAAGGGATGACCTCTGCTCTTTCTTTGTTGAGGTAAACCTCTTAGGTTGCTTGTCACTCCATTAAATGCATCCATGGTGCTTCTGCTGATGCCTCATCTGTGTCTGCTGCTTTTGGTTATGTTATAAGACATCATTCTTGGCTTCATCTTCAGACTTTGCCTGATGGTACTATGGCCAAGTTCCTGGATGTCCCTTTGGACAATGAAAATCTTTTTAGTTCTGCTGATGCTGCCCTGTTCACGACCTCATAGGACAAGGTTAAGGTTTTGCAGGACCCGAAACAAACTTTTGTTTCCCCCATTCCTAAGTTTCAGTGGAATTGTCCTTCTAAATTTGTCTTTGTCCACAGACAACCTTGTCAGCCTTCTAAAGGTAAGAATGGGCCAAAGGGTGTCTTTTCTGACACACTTACTCAGACTCAAAGGCCTCAGAAACCCTTCTTCTGGATAAACCAGATTCTATCTGACATTTTGATTCTGCTTCCCCTTAGCTAAGTACTTTTGTCTCTCAGATTTTCCTGTCTCTCCTCAACTGGCAACAGATTACCTCAGATTATTAGGTTATGTCTATCATTGATCAGAGGTATTTTATTGTTCAGAAGTCCCTTCCTCCCTTTTCATTTATCCTCAGCCTCCTCAGGGCCAGCTTTCTCATTTCCCAAAGGTGTTGCAGAGACACTTGAATCAAGGCACCATTCAGCCGGTCCCAGATGCCCAAAAGGGAAGAATGTTTTATTCCAGGCTATTTTTGGTTCCCCGGAAAGAGGGAACCTGGGACTTATTCTGGACCTTTCTTTTCTAAACATGTTCCTCAAAGTTCCTTCATTCAGGATGCTGCCTCTCCAAACTAAGCCTTTTTGGTCTCTCTGGACCTCAAACATGGCTATCTTCATATTCCCATTCACCCTCTATTCAAGAAATGTTTACATTTCTCTGTTTCTTTCCCTCATTTGCATTTATCTGCTTTGCCCTTTGGTCTTCTGCAGTCCCAAGGGTATTCACCAAATGTCTGGCTCCTTCCATAGCTTTTATGCAGGCTTTAGGGCATTCAGATATTTCCTTGTTTAGATTACCTGCTTCTTCAAGATCCTTCCCAATGCAGGCTCTTACAGGATTTACCTTTCACCAGACTTCCCTTACACAGTCTGAGGTTCACTCTCAATCTCAAAAAAGTTGGTGCTCACTCTATCTCAGACCACATTTTTTGGGCTGCAGGATTCAGACCATTCCCATATTGTCCTCTCTTCCTGCTCCCAGGGTTCTTTCTCTGAGAACCTTATTCCAGTCTCTTCTTCCAGCCATGGGAATTCTTCAGTGTCCTAGGTTTATGGTATCTACCATCGCCATACTTCCCTTTTCCAAGCACCATATGCAAAAACTCTAATGTTATCTGAAAGTGGTGTTGCTTCAACATTGCCACCCCCTGGAAGTTTCTGTTCCTCTCCTCCCTTGTCTCACACTCAAGCTTCACTGATGGATTCAGCAGGTCTTCCTAAGTCCAAGGCTGCCATTTCAGGCTCCTGCCCTCTCCCAAGAGCTGTTCACAGATGCTTTAGTTTGGGGGGCATCTTATCACAGTCTTGAAGTTTAGGATCTCTGGCCTCCTCATTGGAGGTCAGACCACATCATCATAAAGTAGTTGAGGAATCTGATTCTTGCTCTGCAGCCCTTCCATGGTCTTTTTTGCCCAGCCCCCTGAAAATCTTCATAGACAACACCACAGTTATGGGGCATATTGACAGACAAGGGGGCATACAATCTTATCTTCTTCTTTGCCAACTAGACCTTCAGGCCTGGGACCTGGCTATCGACTTTTAGTAGACACATCAGGTAGTTTACATCCTTCAGAGTGCATTCTTGTGACAAACTGCCTGAGCAGGTCCAGAACACAACTTCATGAATATATAATTCTCAGAGAAGTGTTTCTGGACACAGTCCTTCTGTGGGGTATTCCTGAAGTAGATCTGCTTGTCTACCCTCTAAAGGCAACCTCCTCACTTCTGTTCCAGACTCCCAAGTCATCTGACTTGAAAGGTGGAAGCCATGACATTTTCTTGGAAGGGAATGTGCTTGTATGCCTTTCCTCCCCTTCCTGTACTGCCCAGAGTCCTGCACAAGTTCGAAAAGGACTCTCTAAAAATCTTGCTGGTGACTTCCTTTTGGCCCAGATAGCATTGCTTCCCCCTTCTTTTTCATCTGGCCAGGGGCAATCACTACAAGTTTCTGCACCAGATGGATCTCCTCACACAAGACAAGGAATCTCTCATCCATCCCCAGTTGTTCACCATTCAGGTGACACTGTGGGTGATAGGATTTTGATCCTGTTGAGGTACCATTTTTCTAAGGATGTGCTTTGAATTCTGCTAGAAAGCCCAGTACCAGAAAATCACATATGGCCTAATGAAAGACATTTTCTATTTTGTACCTTAAGCGGGATCCCTTTGGTTTTGTCTTATTTCTGACTTGCTCCTTGCTGTCTTGGCCATTTCATCAGTTAAAGCTCATCTGTCAGTAAGTTCTGCCTCTCTTCCCTTGAATCCTCCTTTGGCTTTTCATTTTGAGTTCAAACAATTCCTTAAAAGCATTCTTTATATCAGGCCCCTAAGAAAGACTATTCCTTCTTCTTGGGACCTTAATTTTGTACTTGAAAAATTAATGCAGGCTCCTTTTCAGCCTGCTGTCTCTGCTTCCTCGCAACATTACACATGAAAGTTTATTTTGTTACTTGCCCACACTTCTTCCAAGAGAGTGTCTGAACATGAGGCTATGATGACTATTTCCCCTTTCTTGATAGAGACAGGGTGTCTCTTCTGTGGGCCCTTCTTTTATGCCCATGGTGGTCAATGAGTTATCCCTTAATTAGTCTGTTCAGCTTTCCTCCATTTGTCCTTCTCTGCAATCTATTAGTGAGATGGTTCTTCACACATTGGACCTCCATAGACTGCTGAGGTATTATTTGGATAAGACTAAGGGTATCCACAAGTCTGAGCAACATTTTTGTTTCTTTTCATTCAAAGACATTGGGTTTGATTATTTTGAAGCAAACCATCTCCTGATGGATTTATATAGCATGTTCTTTTTGTTATTCCTATCATGGCGAGCAGCTTTTTTCTTCTGCCTGAGCTCAATCTACCAGGACTGTAGCCTCTTCTGGAGCTTTTTTCAGTGGTTTAGATATCAGTTCCATACTCGAAGCTGCTACTTGGTCCTCTGTACACATCTTTATTAAAAATTATAAGATGGATGTCATTTCAAGGGTCAAGGCAGATTTTGCCGATGGTATCCTGCATGGGTTTGTGGATGGGTCTTCCTAGCCTTCCTCCTCCCAGCCTTCCTAGTCACTTTTGTACTCTCCCATTGGTTATGAATACTGCAGCAGTGATATGGAAGGACATAGTACAATTGTTTAAAATCTTGCCATAACAGTAGATGCCCTTCTTTTCACTGTTGCAGTATTCAGAACCCCCCTTTCCCTTTTTTTCCTAGCTCTTTCTTCTGTTGGGAACATTTCCCAGCCAAGGAGTCCTTGCTCTTTCCATCTGTTTTTCTCTCCCTCTGTATGTGGATGCTCTGTTCTATCCCTGAGATTGCTGTGACTCTCTTTGGGCAATAAACAGTATACATACATCACCTTTATGCCCTATGTCCTGAGTGAGGACCACACATGCGACGTACGATGCTATAAGGGTTTAAAGGCTTTGGTATACTGGCCATTGGAAGGACATCTTTTATGGTAAGATATTGCCCAACTGTACTTTATGATACATTCTGTAGTTTTGGAAATAAGGCTAGTTAGGCTAACTGATCTGTAGTTTCTGGGGTCTATGACTGGACCACAAAGGGATAGAGATTATGGTTGCACCACAAAAGGACAGAGATAATAAAGAAGTGATACATTTTGGAGTTGTTTATCGTAAAGGAAATTGTCATCATAGGTGGTTTTAGGAATCATCTGTGGTCCTCCGGGAACACAAAGGGTGCACTATAATAGACTGTAAACTGATAATTTGGTTCCCTTTTTGCAGAGTAAGTTGGAGTTTAACAAGTTCAGTTTGTGGATCTCTGGGAATCTGCCTAGAGGTAATGTGGTCTCTGATAAATATAGAAGTACCACAGCAGCTTCCTTCATGCATGAATGCATAGTGCATGCAAAACCTAGGTATGGAGAGAGTGCTGTCTCTACAGCAAGGCCACGTTTTAGTTACTGCACATATCTAGATATGTTCAAGTTGCAGTTGAGACTCAAGATCTGGCAATTTTTATTAAGACTTCTGACACTGAGAATAGCTACCCTGAGGTAGTCTGATTTGGAGTTTTAATTAGATGTATTTTTCTCTTTTATGTCAGAATGTCCAGCAGCGAAGATCTGCCTAAACACAGCACTGTGGGGGCTATAAGGGCTTTTGTCAGTACACAGAGGTCATGGAATGAGAAGTGCAGGCCATCTTTTATGAAGCAAGCTGGACTGTCTGGGTAACCTTTACTACCCTCACTACCTCTTCCTGCCACTCAGCTTTGCATACAGGCTTTTGCTTTATTCATATTCCAAGCTGACGTATACTGGACCCCAGAGAATGACATCATCTACTTAGCCAAGAATTGAAGCCAATTACCTTTTCTTTGTATTTAGGCATCATTCTTTGTGAGGGTACATTGCACTCAGGACCAGGGTCTTCCCTGCATTTGATAAATGCATTGTGATATCTAGCATGTCTCTCTACATGTCCCTCATAGTCGAGCACCTGAGGTCATTCACAAATTACATGGGTTACCACAAGGTCATTATCATAATTGCCTGATGTGAGGTTCTGTAGACCCCCTTCTAACATCATGGATCCTGTCACCATTACGACTATTAACTGTAACCCAATCATTGTCCAGTCTCATATGCATGCAGTCAGTGTGCTTGAAAACAGAGTCACATATTACTAGGACATTTGTATTTGTAGTCACAGAATTAGTGGTAGTAGACAGTTTACTTAGTACAGCCTAGTGATGAGGAGGGTGAAGTAATATTTTCAGATTTCTGCTGAGGCTTTATCTTCATAGATCTAGGACATTTCGGGAGAGATCTTCTGATGGCCTCAGCATATGTTTATTTGTTATGTTCATGTTGATGTGTGGGTGGTAGTATGTGGTGTTCATCTACCATCTTGTTTCATAAGAGGGTGGCCTCCAAGTTGTGTAGATACTAATCCCTCTCACAGATTTAATCATTTTTGTTAAAGTAATCAGTGAGCATTTGGTCATTCCTGCACTGTTTAGGAATACCAAGTGCTGTGGGGTTGGCAGTAGTAGGTATACAAACAAGCAATAATAACCAACAGGGTGGGCATTATTAGGGGAAATCATAGACTGATCAGAGTTTTTCCCATTATGCTAACAAGACAAAATTACTTATCCTAATCAGGAGCTTTCAACTTGCCATATAGCTGCTCAAAGTGGTGCAGCGGTAGCGTTGCTGCCTCACAGCAAGAGGCTCTCCCGTTCGATTCTCGGCGTGGGTTGGGAGTGCTTTCTGTGTGGAGTCTGCATGTCCTCCCCGTGGTCAAGTGGGCATTCGAAAGACATGCATTGAATGGGCATGCCTTCATTGAAGGTTTGGCGTTGAGCTGGCAACTCGACACCATAAAAACCAACTGCCAAGCATTAGCGGACCGGAGTTCCTCTGTGGCGACCTCTAACCGGGAAAAGCCGAAAGACAAACAACAACAAGTAAATGACTGACAAGCCAAGCAAACATGCTCAATTTATAGCATGACGGAAAACAGCCTGAAAAGCTGAAAAGAGCAGATTGGCTAACAGCAGTAATAGTCTTTGAAGGTTCAAAGTCTGTCAAAAGGCCTAGAAACAGCATGCTTCCCTCCCATCTCATTAGAGAAAAAACAGAAAACAATTTCCATGCAAGATTACATGAAGCAGAATGGCAGTGTTTGACTATCACAGTATAATTAGTAAATAAATTATAAAATTGCTTAACCCAGATCATGGAGAACTTGGTAGAGCACTCAAGTCTGGCAAATAGGTTGCAGTCATGACACTTCAAGTTGGCATGTGCCTGTGATGCACTGGATACAAGGCTTGCACAGCAACTCAGGTTTATTCAGACATATCAGTCCTCGCCCGTGCCCAATTCTCAGCTGTCAGTGCAGCTACTTCCACAGTTGTCACCCACATTAGCCCCAAATGGACTCTTCACTTCATGTTTCCAAGGTCTTTCTTCTTTCAGATACTCCTTTGGTGAGCAACTAACTTTTCTGTTTTGTTGTCACCAGCAGCCTCTTTCTGTATTCCATTAATTGACAATTAAGACCTTATTAACTATCTACATAATGCAGTGTTACCAAGCTACCTAAGAATGAGAATTTTCCCACATACTGCAACACATATTTAGAGTTATATATACAGTTTCCATCAGATCTTAAAGACATATATGCATTTTCTACCATTTAAAGGCATATATATATTTCCACCCACTTCCAAAGGCATATGCCCCCAAAAAAAAGAGTGACAAATACCACCTTCCCAACACAAAAAATGAGATTTTGGACCCCTCATGATGGGTGGCTGTCCCTTCTTTGTAAAGCCAGAGTTCCAGTCTGGACAACTATGTGCAGAATTCCACTGGAATTATTCTTCTGCAGTATGTCTACTTTAAGCCACTATACTGGTTCACATATAACACTTCTACTGGGTTCAGGTATTCCATATGATTTTGACATTCTTTCCCTACTGAATCAGTCTTAACTTAATGATGAACTGGATTAATCCATGGTAGTTCAGCAAACACTGTCCTGTCCCATAATGGAAACTCTTTTCTCATTTGTTTCTGTGCCATGGGTAGCACCCCTTTCAACTTATTTGTAAGACATTTATGGCACTTTTAAATTTGATTTTCTGTCTTTTCCCAGTTTCTCTGTGACAGTGTGTACAGAAGCATAAAATACCTAGTTTTCTTATTAGCATCATTGCTAGTTTCTTTACTAACTCTCCAAATTTCTTCTTTCATAGGGAATACTGTGCCCACACTCTGCATTCCACACTTCAAACTACTTTTGTTTTTCCACTTTCCTGTACATAGAATGTACTACCCTCACTATCTGTTCTTCCTACACAGCTTTGCTTACATGCTTCTGCCTGACTCAGATTGCCTACTGGGTTAAGCAATTTCACTGCAGTGATGGTCTAAACTCTCTTCAAAAGACAAGCCCTTATGCTAACATTCTCCTTAAAACTACTATTTATTATACTCACTGAACTGTCATATTTTCTACTGCAGTACATATTGTTAAAACAAATGTTCTTTGTTTTAGCTCTGACAGAAATCATAGCATTTATCATAAACACTTTCTTGGTAGACCTCACAGATACTACTCTGTACAACTGATACAGTTGCACCATGTAAGGCTTTTATATCTTCCATGTTTAACCTTTATGTTGACATGTCACAGGTACATTGTACAAGTATCTGAAGAAGTGGGCTTTTCAAGTAAGAAGAAAGTCTAAGGCTGCAGGATTCTCCCTGGTCCACCTCTCAGCTCTCAGTCCAGGTACAATCCACAGGCAGCCTTGACTTGAGTTCTTCACTCCATGCTCCCAAGGTATTTTCTCTTCTATCAGATACTCCATCACGTAAGAACTAACTTGTATGGTTTACTGCTTCAGGCAGCCTCTTTTTATATAGCTTTAACTGACAATAAAACGTTATTAGCAATCATCCTAATACAAACTGGTGCCTGGCTACCTAAGCACGAGAATATTCCCATATACTATAATGCACATTTAAAGGCAGATACACATTTCCTAATGATTTATAAAGACATATACATATTTTCAACCATTTTTAAAAATCTTTTAAAGCAGTATAAATCTTTTTCCCACCAACATGTTCCATGTATGTAGGAAAAATCAATAGCCACAAACTAGTCACCAGAAAATGCATGCAGAAACAAGCAGAAGGTTATGGAACCCAAATCAATCTGTACCATAATGGTATAAATCCAATGAAATGTATAAATGTTACAAGTAAAAAAAAAAAGATTTTATTACAGGAAATGTTACTAAGCCCATTTTTCCCCCAAAGGTCACAAGACTTCATCAGAGTAACATAGTAACAAACAACCAGGTTTTAAAAACCAAAAAGCCCACAAAAATAACATTGTTAGTATTGGGCTATGCATATTTAAAGAAACAACACACCTTTTACAGAATAATTTCTCATAATGCATTAAAATCCAAATACACATTAATACTTAATATTTATACTTGTTAAACAATTATAAAATTTATGAAATACCAAACCTTTTCATAAAAAGACTATGTTGAAAAAAATACACCATTAAATTAGTCTAAAAAACAAGTGAATAATAGTACTAAAAGAACATGGATCACAGGTTGGTACCGTGGCAGGGCTAGCCACTTGACAGTGTAAAATATGGCTCTAGGTGATTCGGTCATATTGAGTAATGTCGCTAAAAAGAGACATGTTACTGGTGATAAGTGAGCTGAGGACCCAGCCTACTCCAACCTATGCCAGGGACCCATGCTAACATTGGATGGGGTGCATGTACCCCTTGGCCAGTGTGTGCTATCCATAAAAGCCAAGCAGCCCTGTGTCAGTAAGCTACTGGCCGGCTGGTGTCTAGTTGCTCAGCCTGAGTTACTTGGGATAGCTCTGTTGACCGAAAGCTGGACATAAAACCAATCAACCTGCCAAACATAAACCGAGAATTGCTACACTTAATGTGGTTTTACTGATGGGATGCTGCTTGGAAGTGGTTAACATGATGATACAGAGGAGGCTGGACATCCTATGTATCCAATAGATAAGATGGAAGGGCAGTGCAGCAAAGCCACATGGCTTGGGATCCAGAGTCTACTACTCAGGAAGGGGACGGCTAGAAATGGTGTGGGAATTGTGGTGAAAGAGAGGCTTCAGAAGGCTGTGAGGGATATCATCAGAATTAATGACAGACTCATGGCAATCAGACTCAAGAGTAACGATAGGGCAGTATTCATAATCTCAGCCTATGCCACACAACAAGATTGTGATAGTGAGGAAGAGAGTTCTGTTGATAATGGGTGACTTTAATGCACATATCAGGACAGACAGAAAAAGATACAAGGACTGCCTGGGTTCACATGGGTGGGGCAACAGGAATAAAGGAGAGGCCATTCTAGACTTCTGTCTGGCAAATGGCTTGATAGTAGCCAACACATGATTCAGAAAGAGAGAGTCACAAGATCACATACAAGAGTGGCCAACATGCAACTTAGGTAAACTTCCTCCTAGCAAGGAAAAGGCACTGAGGAAGAATCAATGATTGCTAAATCATCCCCAGTGAAACAGTCAGCTCACAGCATAGACAACTAGTTGCCACAATCAGCTGCAAGCAGTGGTCAGAGAAGGCTCTAAGCTCAACAGAGAACAGGCTGAAGACCTAGAAGTTGACCGGAGAGGAAATACAACAGTTCAAGGAATTATTTAGGGCTCTAGCACCCTAAGAAGAGGAGGAGGAAATCAGTGGGGTTGAAAAAGAATGGCAGAGCCTCAGAACAGCATGTACGAGGACTACAGAACAGATATGTCACCGTGCCAGATATGGAAATAAGGTACAAAAGGAAAGCTGGTGGCGGAATGCAGAAGTCCAGGAAGTCATCAAAAGAAAGAAGGAATGTAGGAAAAAGTGGGATATAGAAAAGACTGACCAGGATAGGAAGGAATACTGGTTGGTTAACAAAGAAGCTAAAAAAGGAGTTGCAATAGTAAGGAATAGGGGCATCAGAGGCACTCTACCAACTTCAGGAAAGTGACTCAGTAGGTGACACAAAGAAACTGTATGAGGTTGCAAGGCAAAGATGGAAAGATAAAGAAGACAGTCAGACACCCTTCATAAGAAATGCCAGCAACAATCTACTCACCAGTCCACAGGACATCAAAGGCAGGTGGAAGGAGTATTTCCAGCAACATCTGAATGAAGAAAACCCTGCAGAAACTGTACTACCCCAGAAACAGCCTACAATGAGAGAAGAAGAGGAGCCTTCCCTAGAAGACGTATGAATAGCACTAAAAATGACAGCAGGGAAAGCAGCAGGCTCAGATGAGGTCACAACGGATATGACAAAGATGCTGGCTGAGATAGGGGAGAAATGGATCCTGTGGGTAACCAGCAGTGAGGAGAGAAAGGCGTTAACCAGATGACTGGAAAATAAGCATACTTGTGCCAGTGTACAAGAACAAAGGGGACATCCACAACTGTTGGCAGTACAGAGGAGTCAAACTCCTATCACATTGCATGAAAGTTCTAGAGAGGGTGATTGATAAATAAATATGAAGAGTAGTAGAATGTAAAATGGGAGATGAGCAGTTCAGATTCAGATCAGGATGCAGCACAACTGACTCAATGTTTGCAGTGAGACAGATAGTTGAGAAGAAGCTACAGATGAGGAAAGAGTCCAACTGGGCATTCCTAAACTTGGAGAAAGCATATGACACTATCCCAAGAAAGCTGATCTGGGCAGTACTGTGGTGGTTCAAAGTTCCAGAAACATTGGTAGAATTAGCACAGGCTATGTACAAGGACCCAATAGCTCAAGTGCAAACAGTGTTCTGCCTCACACAGGGGTTCCCAGTGGGAGTGATTGTACACCAGGGTTCAGCTCTGAGCCCACGGCTGTTCATACTGGTGATGGACTACATTAGCAAACAGGTTGGAGGGGACAGATCAACAATGTTGCTGTATGCAGATTACTTTGCATTGCAGGCAGACTCTGAGCAACAATTCCATTATTTATTTATTTAATTTATTTGCATTTGTTTACCGGGAAAGTCCGACTGGACACAGGTCCATTTTCAACGGAGACCCGGGGAGAAAAGCTCCACAGTACAATAGAATGCAGTACATGAGAGAACAAAATATAGAACATACAGTTGATATTAATACATAATAGGTTATAAGTTAACAGTTTTAGTTAGACAGTACAGTGGGCAGTCATTGAGGTACATAGTAAAAAACAAAAATGTGAGGTACCTAGTAATAACATTGAGGTACATAGTCAAAAACGTAAAAAATAGTTTTTGTTTTTTTGTTTATTTTTAACCAGTATCTGGGTTTACAAGCTATTTAGGGCAAATCCGTTTATACTTATCTGAACATGTGACACAATTAGATTGGTATGGATTAACCTGTGGTGTAACATGAGCATAACCAGTTAGTTAAGTATTGGGTTTTAAGGAGTTTTTTGATATGATTGAAGGAGATGGTAGAAGTTATATGGATTGGTAGTGTGTTCCAGGTTTTGGCAATGGTGCTGGCAAAGAGTGATTTACCAGCATTGTTTTTATGTTGAATGACCGTTATTAAGTTCTGGCTGTTAGGTCATAGGGTTTTAGTGAGAATGTGGGGCTGTATTAAATGCTGAAGTGCTGGGGTTAACTCAGGGAGGTAGTACAGCTTGTGAGCTATAGAGAGTTGATTGAGCATGAGAATATGAGGCAACTCAAGCCAGTTAAGCTGTTTTAGGGATAGACAGTTGTGGGACCTGTAAGAAGCATCAGAAGCAAACTTGGCAATCTTATTATAGCAAGATTCCATTTTATTTATCTCAGTTTGGTGTAGATTAATCAAGATGGGAGAGGCATAGAGGAGGGTGGATAGGAGATGAATCCTAGCGATGGTAACTTTGGTATGTTTAGTCATAAACTGTTTTTTCCTGTAGAGGAGGCCTAGCTTTTTATTGACTTTCTTGATGGTTTGTGCTATGTAGATGTCGAATTTCAGGTTATTGTCTATCTCTACGCCTTGCAGTTTAGTGTATGTGGTTGGACTAATTTGAATGTTTTCTTTGGAGTTGATGAAGTTGTTGCTCAGGGGAGGAGATCTACCTTGTCCAAAGAGAATTAGTTTGTTTTTTGGGGGGTTAAGAAGAAGTTTGATGTTAACGAACCAGGTTTCAGCTAGGGTGAAGGTGCTTTGGGTTAGGGTTTGTAGTTCGCTTAGGGTGGGGGAGGCACATATAAGGGTGATGTTGTCAGAATATTGTACTACTGAGGCAGTTGGTAAGGATAAATATATCTGGTTATTAAATAGAGAGAACAACAAAGGGCTGAGGATAGACCCTTAAGGGACTCCTATAGTTACTGGTAGCAGGGGGGACAATTGATTTTGCCTTAGGACAGCTTGCTGTCGATCTGACAAATAGCTGTTAAATCATGATATAGAGGAGGGACTTATATTTAGGGTCGATATAGTTGCAAGAAGCATGCTGTGGTTTACCATGTCAAAGCCTTTTGATAAGTCTAAGAATATAGAAGTGAATAGACCCATGTTTCTGTGGTGGTTAACTATGTTGGTAAATGATAATGCTGTTGTGGTGCTGTGGGAAGGTCTAAAGCCATACTGGGATATGGAGGGTAGGTTGTTATTCTGGAGGTATTGTATAAGTTGAGTATGAAATACTCTTTCTAATATTTTGGATAACAGTGGTAAGATAGCTATAGGGTGATAGTTGGTAAGTTTTAAGGAGTTGCCTCCTTTGTGCAGTGGGATGATATGGGAGGTTTTCCAAGAAGCTGGTACTTTGCATTCTGACAGAGATCTATTAATGAGAATGGAGACTGGATAGGCTATAGCTTCAGCTGATATTTGAAGGAAGTCTGCTGGTAGCTTATCAGTTGTTAGAGTGGTTGGTTTAAGTTTCTTAAGGAGTTTAGAACTTGCCTTGGTGGACATGGGGTGAAGCTGAAAATTGGGGGTACTGTTTTGTGTATTGGGGTGGGTTGTGGTAGTTATTGGTGTGGGGTGGGTAGTACTATTATTTTGGGCATTGACAAGGAAGGAGTGTAGCTAACAAAATGGGGAGGGGGAGTTACAATAAGTTTACATGCAGCCTAATTTAAGCACTATGGTAGGGGAGGAGAGAAAAAATGTAAGAGTAACTTGGAAGTCACGGGGGGGGTAAGTCACGGGGGGGGGTATAGTGCAGCTGCCAGTACTGATGCAGAGCTCAACCAATGGCACTACAAACACTTGTTTGTGTAACAAAGCAATAGCTAGTGCTACTGAAAGGATTACAAGACAAAATTCAGTGGTATGTAACTGAAAATAGTCATTGTAAGCACCTGGATAGAAGCAGAGAGGCTGTGGAGGTGATCAACTAACAGTCAAGTTTTCTGAAGTTTATAATTTTTTGGAGTGTCCGTGCTCTCAAGTATGGAGAGGGGAACAAACCGGACCCACTATGTAGTTGCAATGTACACACTGAAGGAAAATAGATAAGGAAGAAATTATAGTAACGGAGTTAGACAACCTCAGTGAAACAAACCTAATATCAATGACTTTCAGGGTGTATAGCAAACACTAGGCAGCAGAATTGCATAGCAATAACATTCTAATAATAGTTCAATTCTACCTCAGCTACAATCAGTAGACAGATTGCAGATAAACACAGAAAACTAATAATTCAAGTTTGTACAAAAACAGGTAAAATATATAAATGGACTGCAGAATAAAAATAGAAACAATAACTGTAAAACCACATGCAGCCAAGTAACTTGGTTCATACATATAAAGCCAGCAAAGTATAGAGCAATGGAATGCAAAACTGAATGCACATGGGATGAAACTAAGCATGGATAAGACAGTGGTAATATCAGCAAACTGGAGAAATCAGAAGAAGCTGAGAATTGAGTTAGAACTGAAAATAGTGGAAGAGGTAAATAGCTTCAGGTATCTGGTAGGGATGGTTGAGTAGAAGGGAAGTCTGAATGAAGAGATCAAAGCTAGAATCAGGGGGGGCTGCAGCTAACTGGCATAAAGTGTCAGGTATAGCCTATGACAGAAGAATGCCAAAGAAGCTGAAAACTAAGTTGTACAGTGGTGTGACCAGTACTACTGTATGGTACAGAAACCTTTGCAGTAAAGGCAGAAGCTAGATGGAAAAGGAAGTGCCTGAGAAGGGTGGTGGGATGCACTCTGTAGGACAGATGAAGAAATGAGGGCATAAGAGCAGAAGCCAAAGTATCTCCAACTGCAGAAAAGATAAAAGAGAACAGATTACGGTGCTTTGGACATGCGCAGAAAAGCAGAAGACATTCTGGTGAAGAAGATTTGATACAGACAGGAAGAAGGTAAGAGGAAATGAGGACGTCCAGAAAAGAGGTGAATAGATTGTGTGAAAGAAGATCTGTGACAGTCAAGCATGAGTGTGTGGCACTGAATCGACAGAGATGGTGACAGTTAACACAATTCCATGACCCCATGTAGAAAATGGGAAAAGGGGGACTAATGATGATGATGATGATGATTATGACCATTACTGTACCGATAAGTACTAAAGGTGCAGTTCTTAATATGTCAATGCCTTCAGCCTTAAAAAACAAGACTGAGCCATAAAGGCCAGTAGAATTAGTCTTTATCTGCCACTCAGATTCCTTACATTCAAGCTTCGCTTTCTAAGGTCCCTCTTGCTTCCACTTCCATGATATCAATAACAAAGAAACCAAATGAAGGTCCTTCTTTTCTTTGAATATGTTTCCAGAATGTGTTTCTATTATCCTGTTTCTTCACATCCCTCAGATACTCAGAAGTTCTATCCGTAATTGCCCTTTCCATTTGTCCAATACAAAAGGAAGGACATTGCAGGCAGAGGGCAGTATATATAACCTTCTCAGTCCTACAGTTACATCTCCTGGGTCATCTAATCCTACCATACTCTAACAGTTATAAATGTGCCTTCCCAAATGTAAGGGCAACACCTACATCTGCCACATTTTGACATCTTGTGGCATCTCATTTTACCAACATTTTTATGTTTCTGCCTTTCTTAGTAATTTTTAATATTTCTGTTCCTCCTAAAAGCCACAATAGTTCAATGTCCCAGTTATTCCATATTTAGACCACCCATTTCAAGAATTTTCCAGTTGTTAACTATTTCCTGAATCATGCTGGCCTCATGGTTATATGTAAGAATACATCCCTTGTTAAACTTAGTTTCCTTAGTTACACTTGTCATCACTATATCATTACTCCTACCTAAGAGGGGTTTATAAAAGTAATTCCTTTTTGTATGACCTCTTGGAATATCTTATCCAAAAATTAGAGAGGGTACCCTCTATTTAGAAGCATACCATTTATTTCTCCCTCGTCAGCAGAAGCTGATGTCTTGGAAACCATTCTCGCTAACTGCACCAACTGCCCTTCGACCAGGGCTTTTTTTCATGAAGGAAGTCCAAACTTTCAAAGTGTAGCAAATAATTGGAATATGTAGATTTCATATACAAGCTGTCTGTAAAGCATCTGTTGGTGTGATCTATTTTTAACCACACATCGAAGTAGTTAATAACATTGTGACACCCGTACACTGGCCTAGTAATCAAGGAGCCTCAATCCTCACTGCTAACACCAGTGAGAGACATGCACATTGGGAGGGTGAGCAGTACATACTATGTGTGACAACAATCTCCTGTATTCTCCATATGTCTGGACTATGGGGTAGGGTTGCAAGATGGAAGCCTTTTCTTACACAGAAAAACATCCAGGCCCTGATAAAATTTGTAAAACAATGCATCAAGTCTCCCAAATGCATGTGGGAAAATGCATTATGGTCTGATGAGACCAAAGTTTAACTTTTTCGATACAATTCCAATGTTTGGTTCAAAAACAACAGTTCACATCACCAAAAGAATACTATCCCCATGGTGAAGCATGGTGTTGGTGGTGGTATCATGCTTTGGGGTTGCTTCTCATCAGCAGGATTTAGGGCTTTAGTCAAGGTGGAGAGAATTATGAGAGTTCCAAATACCAGTCACTTTTGGCGCAAAACCTTCAGGCATCAGCTAAAAAGCTGAAGATGAAGAGGAATTTCACTTTTCAACACAACAATGACCCCAAGCATACATCTAAATCAACAAAAGAATGGCTTCACTAAAAGAAAATTAAAATTTTGGAATGGCCCAGCCAGAGCCCAGACCTTAATCCAATAGAAAATCTGTGGGTAACCTGAAGAGGGCTGTGCACAAAAGATGCCCTCACAATCTGACAGATTTGTTTTTTGCAAGGAAGAGTGGACAAATATTGTCAAGATGTGCCATGCTGATAGACTCCTACCTAAGAAGACTGAATGCTGTAATTAAATCAAAAGGTGCTTCAACAAAGTATTAGTTTAAGGATGTGCACACTTATGTAACCAATTTATTGTGCATTTTTTATTTTTTTTATATTTTCTCCTAACAGATTTGTTCATTTTACAATTGTATTGTACAGGCTACAGGTAACTTACAGGTGGGAAAAGTTTTGAAATTATTTATTGTGGTCTCATTTTTTTACATCACAAAAAACTGGCATTTTAACAGGGTATGTACACGTTTTATATCACTGTATATAATTCATATTTATTTATACATATATGTGTCTGTGTGTGTATGTGTACATATATATATATATGGGATCCGATTAGCTGGACTGTTTTTTTAACACACTTTAGCAGCACTTTCGCTAAAGTGTGTTGGGTGATAGTGGGTTTGGAATGATGAACTTTCGTTCAACAGTCCTAGATCCATATATACATATATATATATATATATATATATATATATATATATATATATATATATATACATATATATATATATATATATATATATATATATATATATATATATATATATATATATATATATATATATATATATATATATATATATATATATATATATATAAATTTATATCTGTATACAGGGTTGGGAGGGTGGCCTAATGGTTAAGGTGTTTGCCTTACAAGCACAAGGTGCAGGGTTTGAGGCTCAAAAGGGATAATTGGCTAAACTTAAAATGGCTCGTAAGGGCAGACAGCTTAGTATGAATCTATATATATATATATATATATATATATATATATATATATATATACACACACACACACAATATATCTGTATGCAAAACCATAAAACCACAGCACATGTAAAATTACTAACAAATACAAGATCCATCAGATTTTCTTTATAATACTAATAAGCCACTAACTGTCCACAGCATAACAATATTTCATTAACATAAACCACCTAAAATCTGACAAAACAACATGACTTTACATGAACTGCAAACTCTTGAAACTAGTCCTGGGTAAATAAACTATCAAACTGTCAAAAAGTAAAACCACATTATGATCTCACAGTACTATTAGAATATAGCCATTTGAACACTTGTTATTTTGCATGTAAATTTTTGTTTGTTGGAATATACATACATATATATATATATATATATATATATATATATATATATATATATATATATATATATATATATATATATATATATATATATATATATATATATGTAATATACACATATATATGGGTCTCCTTGATATGTTTGACATTCATATGGCCAAGACCATATGATCGATATTTGAAATGCTGACCATGGGGAAACAGCATCTCTATACAGTGCGGAATGGAAAGATTTCCACTTATGCACTGTAGTGCGCTCTCGGAGTTAGTATGTTTAAGTTCCGGGGGAAGTGGGTGATGGAGCCCCCTTGCTAGCAGAGTGAAGTTAAGTGTTTTGTTATTTTGTAGTTTGTACTGGTATGGTTGGCCATATGAATGTTGACATTTTGAAATGTCTGCCATATCAAGTAGACCCATATATATATATATATATATATATATATATATATATATATATATATATATATACGGTTTACTTTGAAATGTTGAAAATCATGTCGAACGGCCCGTTGAGTGAACCGTAATGCTGAATTCTGGATGTTGAATATCACCATAGTTCGAAAATCAGCAAACAGAAAAGCATTTTCACCTATTTTTCAAGCTACAAGTTCGAATAGATATAGTAATGAAGGGGGGCAAGCCCCGCTGCACCCCCCCATACCCACCTACTTTAATATTCTAACTCCAAGATCGCACTACAGTGGGGAAAGGGACCATTTCCCGATCCCCACTATAGTGCAATCAGCGCCCAAAATGCCGAATCTGCAATGAACGAATGCATAGTGACATTCACTCATTGCACATCCGATGCATTTTTTTTCAGGATTTTGCAGTCTTGAAAACATACTTTTGACCTTCCAGCTTTCAAACATGTAAACATGTGCATTACACACATGTAAAGGTAAACCATATATTTATATATATATATATATATATATATATATATATATATATATATATACATGTGTGTGTGTGTGTGTGTGTATGTATACATATATATATATATATATATATATATTAAAGGGTTAAAACTTTCTTAGCTAAAACTAAGTTGAAAATAAAAAAATAGTTATGTTGGCATCCATACTGTGCATTTGTTCTGGGACTTGTACAGCTGTAAGAAAAACCACAGATAAGAATGACTCCCGAATTCTTGACTAGTACAGCTGCAAGGACAACTGGACACAGGAACGACTCCCTAAGCCTTAAAGGATGTCACATGAAGTATCTTGAAACAAAACAAAATTCAGGTTATCAGCAGACTGCATGACATCAAGCAAATGCTAAAGTATTGACTGTAACATATGGATCCAGGTTTCATGAGAAGAACTATATAAAAGACTGTAACTAAATGTTGATAGCTTGCTATTTTGTAGGAACACATAGTTCCAAAGTACACAGAGATTTATCATCTATATCTGCACTAAGAAGCAAACCTTGTACATTAAAAAATGTAGCTGTAACAGTATAGTATATGTTGTCTGTTATAGCAATAAGTTGTTTATATGTAACTGCGCTCAAGTTGATAAAGTACAGTGCTATAAAGTATATCTTTCTTTTTATCAGGGAGCAGCCTGCAAGGCTCTGTGTCTTATTCAGACTTTAAGTGCAGCATGCTAAAATTTATCAGTGGCAAGCCAAGCCTGTATTCTAACACAGGGGAAGTGGTGCCCTGTATAGGGTCACTCCAGTAAAGGCACAGTAACTAAAATTTATGATTAAACCCTGAACAGGAGCACTCTGGTCTTATACAGCATGCAGCAGTACAGTATTACAGATGTCTGAATCTGGAGTAAAACTGCCATGCAGGAAGGTCACAATGCAATAAATTCTCCAGGTCATTGCATTTCAAGGTTTCAAAGCTGCAACTGCCAGCTTTGTTTCACCAGCTTTTTGAGTGACTATGGAAAAGTTTCCATCTTTCTGAAAGATAACAGCTTGATCACCTGTCTATTTGTTGTGTGGTAAGACTTTTTTTGTGTCACATACAATATGGATGCCACTAAGGGTCATAGTAGAAAATGTAAACAGAGTTTTACTTTTAATGTCTCAGATTTTATATGGTTGTTCTGATACAACATGCAATGTTGCTATAAACAGCATATAGGCAAATGTAAAACCAAATTAGGGCAAGTTGATAGTCATGCATTATGCAAATGGATTACTCAGTGTATCAGAACGACTAGATAAAATTTGGGACAGAATACAGTGTTAGTATAAACATCATATTGGCAAATGTAAAACCTTATTAGGGCAAGTTAATAGTCAGACATTATGCAAATGGATTACATTTGACTGGTATCTCAAACAAAATAATGTGTGGTATGACAGCATATGTTTATTGTGTGAGTCATATAAAACTGCTTTCTGTGTGCAGTGTCATAAAAATACAGTTCAGACCATTGTTAACAGAGAAAAGTCTTCTGATGATAAAAAACAGATGATACACTTGCATTATACCCATGTCCTGTCACCACATGTAAAATGCTAATTTCAGAGTTACAACAGCAGTCAAATCAGTTATTAACTTGAAATAAAGCCATTGCACAGCACAAAACCGATAAGGACAGGGATGAGGTTCATGGTGACCTGACATAAAAATTTAATAAACTTCTAATAGACAGGCAAAATGAGTTCAGACACGTTAGACAAAATATACAAACACTTTCTCAAAAGTGCATAGGAGCTTTAGAGTCAGCAGAACAGGTTACTGAGAAATATCAGACAGCCCTTGCAAAATTACAGAAATAAATTGAAACTCATAAGCAGCAGTTAAAAGACAAGAAAAATCTGGTTAGTAAAGAGTTAAAGAAAAAAAATTCCAGACCTTAAACAACAGTTAAATAGAGAAGATAAATGATCTGAGCTGACAGAAAATAATTTACAGCACACTACTTACACACAGTCAGGGTTGCTACAAAGCATGTTACAGTGGAATAATAAAAAGAAATGCCTTACTCAGAAATATTTTTAACTAGCTGTGATGCCCCCGCACTGGCCCAGTAATCAAGGAGCCTCAATCCTCACCACTAGCATCAGTGAGGGGCATACAAAATGGGAGGATTACAAGTACACACACAGTAAAGTGCAATTTCCCTTAAGAGCACACAGAGATCACAATCAGTCTGGGGCTGGATTCTCCCTCTTTCTCCAGATTTCCAATAAGACTCCCCACTGGCACAGCTGTAAGATTAAGATCTCAGTTTAACGTGTCAAGCCAAGACCTCCAGCACCTCCTCTGTCCAACCAGTGCTTTGTGTCCCTGCCCAAGTAGCTGACACACACACGCTTGAGATTTGATTTATATACAAACACACAGACACTCCTGGGGAAGGCTGGGACAGGTTTAATAGTTATGTCCGCCTCTGCCCAGAGTATAAGATAGTTATTACTGCCATAAACCCCTCTTTATCAGCTACTATAAGGCCCTTGCAAAGGGTGGCCAATCTTACTGTGTAATGTTACTATTATCCAAATGGTAGTTTTTGACCAAGCACCAGGCTATTAGGAGTGGCCTGTACAGTGTCATCAAATACATATGCAAATACCCTAAGATCTTAAATATGTCTCGCAAGTATCAGCCACAATGATAGGTTTAAATATATTTAATAATAAATAATAAATAATAAAAGAACAAGACAGTTTTCAGTCCACAAACACAGTTACTTCAGAGTTCAGAATCACAGGAAATATTTTAAAACAAGATTGGAGGACAATCTCAAATAAATACAGAAAACATTTAAACTAATCTTTACTGTAGTCCTATCTATATCTAAAAAAAATACTGTACCTTGGTTACTTACTATTAGCATGGCAAGTGCAGATGATGATCAGTGGATATTCTTATTAGGTCCAAGACAAAATGCAGTCTCTCTGACAGAGTTCTTCAATTAATATCAAACATTGCTGGTGGGTCAGTTTGGATGATATCACTCTTATGTCACCTGCCTGTATCTCTGTGTTAAAAATGCATATCTCTCAGATGTTTGCTCAGAACTAGAAGTCATAAAACAATTAAACACTTTTACATTTTAGACATAGTAATTACTTCTCTCCAAGACAACAGAAAAACCTCTAGCTCTAGACATTGTGTCTGCTTCATTAAAACTGAGAGATAACACAATTTTAAAAACAATTTCAACGTATTTTCTTGAAGTTTTGCAAGTTAACTCTATGTTCCAGCTTCTACTATTAAAACATACATTTGTACAGGTATATAGTTTATACACATTTCTGTTCTTTTCCAGTAGGGTACACTGTGGCCACATCCTTGAAGTTCAATACTGTAGAAACCCTGTTCAACACACACTTCTGCACCAGTTTAATATACATATAACATGTAGATATCCTTCTGTTCTCATGTTGCAATATTCATTACTGTAGGGAAGTGGCTGCCTGTAGCACCGTACATCTGGCCAGTATATCAAAGTCTTTAGAAAGGGATACATCTGACATTGCATGAGTGTGCTATAAACTGACATTGGCTATAAATGTGATGGCTGCATGTACCCATCTCAGAACTTTCCTGCCAGAGTGATCGTCAGACGTCTGATCACCAGCTAGAGGTGTTTTCTCTTGTTCATTAATGTTTTACTGTCCTCTTACAAATAATTTGCCTTTTCTTATATCGTATTGTTGGGTTTTAACTGTATTGTAGCTTTTCATGACTTCTAGGAAGGGCAAGTGTGCTTGTGGAAGACAGATTTCACACAAGGACACACAACCAGTGTGTCTTTTGTTTAGGCGAAGAGCACGATTATAAGGCCTGTGTTATCTACCAATCATTTGTCCCTAAGACTTTAAAAAGTCATTTAGCTTCCTTAAAAATCTACTTAGAAAACCAAAAGCTCTGTTTAGCCTTAGGTATGGAGAGTTCTGCGGATCTGTCTGATAAACCGCCTACAAAAAGGCCAAGAGAAGCAGGTCTGAAACTGTATCTGTGCCTCAGGTGAGAGCCCAGGGACTCCTTGGATCTTGGATTTACCCTCTGAGCCAAGGGAACCATGGCTCCAAGATTCAGATAGGCCTACTGTTACTCTACCAGCAACCCCGATATCGGCCCTACAGCCTTCTAAATCTCCTGCTTCTCTCTAAATAAAGCAGAAACTTAAACATACTACAACCCCCAACACTTCTGAGTGGGAAATCTTCTCACAAAACTTATTAAAGGCGTTTCAGGCCTTTCAACCCAGGATGCCTCAACCACAAGCCTCAGGCCAGTGTCTGGAAGAATCTGAAGAAAACATCTCCTCATCTGATGACTTTCTTTCCTACTTCACTCAAATTGAATCCCCTAAGGATTTTGCCATCCAAGAGGAATATTCTTTGAGTTCAGACTCCCTTGGTGAAGACTTCTCTTTTCGGGACACTATTAATCTGATGAGACAACACTTCCAATGGGATGTTTCTGAAGTCTCTGATACAAAAAGAAGATATTTTGAACTTTTGCAAATGGAACAGCTATCTCCTTCTGCTGTTCCCCCTGTGGTCCCAACCTTTATGGATGCTTTTCTAGCAGCTTCCCAGAGTTCTGAGTAACAGCCCCCAGCATCCAAAAGACCTGACAGGTTTTATACAGTCTCCCTCAGTCTCAGTTCCTGTTCAGAAACCCACCAGCAGACCCTGCTGTTGTAGCAGTATCTGCAGACAGATCTTCTAGACATTTACCATCTACCACCCTTTACCCCATTGATAAAGATAGCAGAATTGTGGATAGATAGAGAAATAAAATTTATACCCGCTTCCACCCTTACCATTAGAACTTTAAATTACCAGACACACATGGCATGGTTTGCCCTGGATACTTTAGCTAAGGCCTCCTCTCTGACTTGACTGATTATCCAACAAAGGTTCAACTGACTATTCTCCTTTCCACAGCTTCACAGGTAACCAGCCACTTCATCAAGTGTATTTACAATACTGTGGAGGCCTCTTCTAAGTCTGCAGCTACTGGTTCAGTGGTTCGGCGGTACTCATGGCTCAGACTACAGCCTTTACCACTTGATTTTCAGGCTAAACTGTTAGATGCCCCATTTGATAATTCTGCACTGTTTGGTGCTGCTTCTGCTGAGCTTTTCAAATCTCTTCAGGAGAAAGAAATAGAGCTACAGAATTTGAAACATTTACTAGTTTATCCTACACCTAGATACTACAGAATCTATCGTCAAAAGGCTACCTTTGTTGGGGGACAATCTACTCTACCTGCTAGCCATATAGGAGAAGGAGACACTCCAGATGCCCAGCAACCCCTAGAACATCTACAACCTCCACTCCTTCCTTTCAGAGGCAACCTGGTCAAGACAGAGCTCCTCAGCTTGGCTGCCTCACCACACCCCTCTTTCCCTGTGTCTCACCCTATTCCTCCCCTCCTGGCAAAAGATCACCACCAACCAGTGGGCCTTATCCATCATCCAAAGTTGATATTTCATGGCTTGGTCAGCTCTTCCCCTTTCCATGGCATTCCACAACCACCAGCTTCTCAACTACCACTTTTCCCTCCCATCCTAAAACAACTACTGATTCAAGGCACAATTAAGCCTGTCCCTCCAGAACACATAGGCAAGGGTTTCTACTCCAGGATGTTTCTGGTACCCATGAAAGATGGTCCCTGGAGACCAGTCTTAGATCTGTCCTACGTCACTCTGTTTCTACAAACCTTACTGCCCATTATCCCACATCAGGCTTACATGGTCTCTGTGGACCTGCAGGATGCCTATGTACACAGACCCATTCACCCCACTTGCAGAAAATTCCTACATTTCTCTATAGGCTCTTCTCATTTTCAATTTTCTGCCTTACCATTTGGTCTCTCTACTGCACACAGGGTCCTCAGAAAATGTCTACCCCCTGTGATAGCTCACTGCAGACTTCTGGGAGTTCATATGTATCCCTATCTGGTCAACCTCCTCATTCTTCACAGAGACCCTCATTCCTTAACTCAGCATCTGCAATTGGTTTCCAGCATCCTGGAAATATGTGGGTTCACTCTAAATGTACAAAAATCAGAGTTTACTCCCAGCTAGGACCTGTTCTTCCTAGGTTGCAGGATACAAACAGAATTGATGACTGCTTTTATTCCCCATTAAAAGATAGAAAGTTTGACTCAGTACCTCCACTCTACTCCTTGATTCCCCTCTCAACCTTGACATCCAGACAGTTCCTAAAACTGTTAGAGTACATGGCTTTGCTTATCCCTATGCTACCCCTGGCCAAACTTCACATGAGGAAATTTCAGTGGTGTCTAAAAACCTCTCTGGAGCCAACACCTACAGCCCTTAGAGGCCACCATTCCACTTTTGCCATGTCTGAAAAAGTAACTTGGCTGGTGTATCACCCAAATCTATCTCAACTAGGGAGTCCACCTACAAATTCCAACTCCAGTACAGCATCTTTACACGGATGCTTCAGACCTGGGTTGGGGAGCAGTGCTGCATCTGCATTCCAGCCAGCACATGGCACAGGGCACCTGGTCCTCAAACAGACAAAAGGATCACATCAACATCTAGGAGTTAAGAGCTCTTTTAGCTCTGCAGACCTGTCAACAACTACTACCAGGTTCACTGAGAGTCATTACAGACAACATGACTGTATTGTGTTATGTCAACAATCTGGGAGGGAAATAATCATACCCTCGTTACTCCTTAGCTACACATATTTGGAATCTTGCCAGCACACTTGTTAGTCTACTTACTGCCTCTTCAGATTCCAACCTCAGAAAATGTTTTGGCAGACACACTGAGCAAAAGTATGGCACCCTCCCACAAATGGATGTTATACAGGGAGGTGTTTCTGGACATTGTACACAGATGGGGCATTCCAAAAGCAGATCTATTTGCCTCCTCCCAGAACAGACAGATGGCTCTCTTCTGCACAAGGCTACTACATCCACAAGCCTGGAAAGTGGATGCCTTCTCCTTCTCTTAAGGCAAGATGTACCTGTATGCTTCTCCTCATATCTCTGATTCAAAACGTCTTACTGAAGATTCAGAAAGACAAACCAAAAATCTTCCTGGTGACCCCTTTTGGCCAAGATAGCATTGGTTTCCTCTATTATTTCAGCTTGCCAGGGGCAATCACCACAAGTCACAAAGGTTTGATTTACTCACACAAGACAAGGGATCTCTGATACATCCTCAGCTTCACAAACTGAACTTGATCCTGTGGTTGATAAATTTCTGTTCCCTTTTCACCACCAATATTCAGAGGATGTACTCAAATTCCTACAGGAGGCCAGGAGACCTAGCTCTAGAAAAAAATTACATTGCAAAGTGGAAAAGATTTTCCAGGTGGTGTTCTAAGAATAAACAGGACCCATTGGTGGTTCCACTGCCTGTGGTCCTTGCCTGTTTGTGTGAGCTCTTGTATTCTGGATTATCATACTCTTCTGTAAAGGTACATTTATCTGTAATTTCTGCTTGTCTGCCTATGCTTCCACCTTTAGCATCCAGGTTAGAGCCAAAACTATTCCTTAAAGGAGTACTGCATATTAGGCCTCCTAAGAAACCTATTCCTCCACCATGGGATCTTAATTTTGTACTGGAAAAACTAAAAATACCTCCCTATGGACCAGTCTTTTTGGTTACTCTTAAGGTCTGCACATGGAAAACCTTACTGCTGGAGGCTTTGACTTCTGCTAGGATGGTCTCCAAAATCCAAGCCCTCATGTCCATACCTCCTTACCTCATCTTCCACAAAGACAGGGCTTCCTTAAGGACTAACCCATCATTCATGCCCAAAGTAGTGAATTAACTCTCCTTGAATCAAGCTATCAACCTGCTTGTTTTCTTTCCACATCCTCAGAAAGGAGACTCCATTGCTTGAATGTGCACAAGCAGCTCAGGTTCTACCTGTCCATGACTAAGACCATTAGAGAATTGGACCAGCTTTTTGTCTCCTTCCATCCTAGAGCCCTAGGCAAAGCAGTCTGTAAACAGACCATTGCTTCCTGGATCTCAAAGGCCATCTCCTTCTGCCAAATCTTGCACGACAAGCCTTTAGCCTCTAAAGTGAAGGCTCATTCCACCAGGCCTGCAGCTTCCTCTGCAGCCTTTTTCAAAGGCCTAGACCATGCAACCATTTTGGAGGCAGCTAAATGGTCTTCTGTGCTTACCTTCATCAAGCATTACCATCTGGATTTGATATCCAGATCTAGAGCTGGCTTTGCCTAAACAGTTCTACAGGGTCTCATTAACTCTTATCCTACTCCAGTAACCCTGGGTTCTACCTAATAGCTTTGGTAGTCTCCCTACAGTAATGAATACTGCAAGATGAGAATAGAAAGCATAGAATAGTGGTGTAAAATGTTACTGTAACCTTAGATGTCCTTCTCTTCCATGTTGCAGTATTCAGCACCCTCCCTCCTGCCCCCCTTACCTTTTTCCTTAATTATTTATGTTCTTGTTTGGGTGTCTGCTTGCTGATGGGTAATACTACTTTTGTAGCTGGTAGTTCTTTCTTATACACATGTTGATGAGCCTACTTCCCCATTCTGGCACTGTAGAAGCTGTCATGGAGTAACCACTACTTTGCCCTATAGGCTCCTTACTGAGGTTTTGTCTGGCTAGAATACTAGGAGGTTTATCTTCTGCAGCAGTCAGTCCTGAGTTGGGTACATGCAGACCTCACATTTATAGCCAACGTTGGTTTATGGCACACACATACAGTGTTGCATGTACCCCTTTCTAAAGACCTTGGTATACTGGCTGGATCTATGGTGCTGCAGGCAGCCAGCTCCCTGCAGTAATGAATACTGACACATGGATGAGAAGGACATCCAAGTTTATGGTAAGATTTTACACAACTATTCTTTCTCTTACATTTCTAAGACAAGCATATGAATCATGCTGATATTCACAAATGACATATGATTATTTACAAAATTCCAGATAGTTGGACTGGCAGTGTCACAATTCTCCCCCACCCCCCAAAAAAAACTCAAGTTAGTTTTTCAAGTGACCCTTGAGAAACGTTGCTTGAGAGAGTTGAACCTATCTGGGAATACCTTACCCCATTCCCTGTCTTGAGAGCCCATCTGCGTTGGCATTGCTAACCCCACTGCAGTGCTGCACTGTCATATCATATGCTTGCAACCATAGGCTCCACATTAGTAGCTTGGCATTTTGCTGGCTGGCTAGATGTAGCAATGTTAAGGGATTGTGGTCTGTAACCACAGTGAATTTCTTTCCATACAAATAAGTCTGAAGTTTCTGCAGTGCCCACCATATGGCTAGGCATTTCTTTTCTACAACTGCATGCCATTCCTCCCTGGGTTGGAGCCTATGACTGAGATATAACACTGGATGCTCTTCTCTCTCTATGAGGAAACCTGGCTAAGTATAGCCCCCACCCTGTGGTTTGAAGCATCCAACTGCACAACAAATTATTTGCTGTAATCTGGACTTGCTAACATGGGGGGGGGGGAGCACCCAAAGCTCCTTTAAGCTTCTGGAATGCCTGCTCACATGCTAGGGTTTACACTACCTTATGTAGCCTGTTTTTCCTTGTCAGGTCTGTGAGAGGAGCAGCTGTGGAACTAAAATTGGGGACAAACTTTCTGTAGTACCCTGCTATCCCTAAGAATGTCCTCACCTTCTTTTTGGTAACGGGGCAGGCCATGCCTGAATAGCTTCCACTTTGGCAGGTTCTGGTGTGATCTTACCACTCCCCACTCTTTGTCCCAGGTAGGTGATCTCTGCCATACCCATCTGACATTTGCTGGGCTTAATGTTCAACCCTGCACTCTATAGTCTGCCCAGCACCTCTCCGACATGCTGAAGGTGCTCTTGCCAGGAATGGCTATAGATGGCAATAACATCTAGGTAAGCAAGGGCAAAATCTCCTGCTCCTGCTAGGATACGATCTGCCAGCCTCTAGAAAGTCACTGGGACATTTCTTATCCCAAAGGGCATCTTTGTAAAGTCATACAAGTCAAAAGGAGTCACAAAGGCTGACCTCTGTCTAGCACTGGGAGTCATGGGCACCTGCAAGTAACCCTTGCTAAGATCAATAGTGGTGAGATACTTACCCACCCATCTGTTCTAGGGATTCATCTGTCCTAGGTATGGAGTAAGCATCCGACTCTTGTGTGACTATTTAATTTCCTGTAGTCCACACAGAATCTGGTGCTGCCATCATTCTTTGGTACCAGCACCACTGGGGAGGCCCAGGGACTGCTGGACTCTTGAATTACCCCTAGTTTCAACATTTCATGTGTCTCCTCCCTCAGAGTCTGTTTGACTTGCTCAGCTACCCTATAAGGGGCCTGTTTAATAGGCCTTTGGGGTCCTGTATCCACATAGTGCTGCACCAGGTGGTTGCACCCTGGTTTCCCAGTAGACATGTCCCGAAACTCCTGTAGCACTGCTCTGATGTCTCGAACCTGGGTAGAGCATAACTGCTGGGACATTGCTACCCCTTCCACTGAAGTGTCAGTTTGAGTCTCACTGAGGAGATTATTCACCAGATCCCCCTCAGACTCCATCCCATCCACTGCAAATACTCAGCACAAGGGCCTCCCTATCATGGTAAGGTTTCATCATGCTAACATGATACACTTTATGCCTTGCCTCCTGCCTAGCAGTTCTACCATGTAGTTAACATCACTGACTTTCCTTACAACCTTTGAGGGTCCCTCCCATGTTGCCTGCAGATTGTTGTGTCTGACAGGAATGAGAAGCATTCCCTGCTGCCCTACAGCATACTGTCTAGCTCAAGCATTCCTGTCATACCAGACCTTTTTCTGCTGTTGGGCTTCTGCCAGGCTCTCCTAGGCCAAGCCCATGAATTCCCTGAGCCTTGTCCTGAGGTTTAGGACATATGCCACAACAGACTCCTTGTGGGTTTCACAGTTACCTTCCCACTCATCACAAATTAAATCTAGAGATCCCCTCACCCTATGCCCATACAGCAACTCAAAGGGTGAAAAACATGTGGATTCCTGGGGCACCTCTCAGTAAGCAAACAACAGATGGGGCAAATATTTGTCCCTCTCCCTCTAAAACTGGTCTGAAAATGCCCATAGCATCATCTTGAGTGTAGAGTTTAACCTCTCAACAAGACCATTAGTCTGGGGATGGTAGGGGGCTGTCTTTAGGTGCTTCACCCCACAGTACTTCCACAGACAAGCCAGCAGGTCTGACATGAAATTGGCACCTCTGTCAATCAGTATTTCTTTTGGAAATCCTACCCTGCTGAAAATCTCTAAGAAAGCATTTGCCACCTTTTCTGCCTCAATGGACGACAGAGCCACTTCCTAAGGGTATCTAGAAGCATAATCTACTACCACTAGGATATAGTTTTTCCCTGTTGAACTTGGGGTACTCAGAAATCAGAGCCCCCACAAAATCCATAGCTACCCTCTGAATGGCTCCTCAATCACCAGCAAAGGCATCAAACGAGCTTTCCCTTGTCTCCTGCCTTGCCTACATTTTAGCACTGCTCACAGGCCCTGCAGTACCCTGCTACATCTCTGGAAATCCCAGACTAATAGAAGTTCTGCATAATATGTCTCTTTGTACATGTTATGCCCATATAACCTGCAAAGGGAATATCATGGGCTATGGCTAGAAGTGCCAGATAGTAGACTCTTGGCCCTACCAGCTGCTGTATTCTCTCACCCTCTAGCTCTCCCTCAGAGGTCTCTATACAGTAACCATTTGTCCCAGTATACGATTCCCCCTTCCTTGAGAATAAAGTGCCTCACTAGCTACCTCCCTCAGGCCTTGTAATGTAAGGTCTGAGAGCTGAGACTGTCTCAACTCTCTCTTAGTAACCCTTCCCATCTCCCCTTCCACAGGAAATCTGGTATCCTCTAACAGCGGTGACTCACTGTCAGCCTGGATACTAATACTCACCTCTGCTCTTGCAGTCACTCTGTCTAAGGGAGCATCAGTGCCCACAAGCAGCTGTGGCTCATTTTAGTCTCACTGCTACAGGGTAGCTCCCCCTGAAGTAACCACCTCACCAGTCTTGGCTGCAGGTATGCGGTTTGTCTGGGTATCCCCTAGGCTACCAGACCCACATACTTGTCCTTAAGCCTGACTGCATGCAACTGCATGAACACACGATACTGCATTATCAGAATCATTCTCTATCAGGACATCTGCAGGAATATCCTCAAGCATATCTACTTGCTGGCTTCCTTTTCCACCCTCCCAGTCAAGGTGAACCCTAGACAAAGGTATTTGGAATGGAGTCCCTCCTAAAGCTCTGACTGGAGTAGACTGCCCAGGCAAGTAGTGCACATCTTTAACCATTGCAGGCTTCACAATGGTTAGATCAGAGGCTGTGTCTCTCTTAGCACTGGCCTCTTTCCCCTCCACTAATATAGGATATAATTTCTTGTGGTAGTTTGCTACCTTTGTTGTCACGAGACAACTTACTGCTGGCATTATGTCATTCCCACTTAGTGGATCTCCCACCTTTTGTTCCCCACCTTACCTCATTGGACATCTATATGCTACGTGGCCCCACTGGTTGTATTTAAAACATTTAAACCTTGGTTCTGGACATGTACCTGGACTAGTGGCTTCCCTGCTACTGGCAGTCTCTTTTGGGGCAGTCTGGGCTGCCCACCATGGGTTCCCATAGACCCATTAGCAGCACTGGGTGTCCCTTTCCTGTGCAGCAATGCCCTGTTTGCTAGGTATAGGTCTCCCTTCTTCCCCTACTCATCTGCAGTATTGCATTGTCCATCAGCTAACCAGATTCTCATGTCCTCAGGCAAAGTGCTAAGGACTTGTTTCCTCACTAAAAGGTCTGTCAGCCCTTCAAAAGTAGTGACCTGACATGTACTCACCCACCTTTGAAAATAAGTGCTTAGTTCAGCAATATATTCACACACACACTTTCATATGTCTTGCGTCTGTGCCCACAAAACTTTTTCCTATAAGCTTCAAGTGTTAACTTAAAACAATCTAACAGTTTTAACAATATTATAATTTAAACAATCAGTATCAGACAGATTAGAAATAACACTTACAGCTTTACCATGGAGTATGGGGGTCAGGAACCGTACCCAGAGCCCTTGGTTGACATTATGTTGTTTACATACCCTCTCAAATATATGAATGAAACTATCAAAATTATCCCCTTCTGTAAATTGTGGAAGAAATTTACTGACCTTTGTTGCTTCTGGGTTTCAGTTACTCCTTTCTCCATTACCTCCATGACTCTGGTGAAGAGTTAGCATCTCCTTTTCATGTTGGCTTTGCCTATCTTTCTCCTCAGCCTCCAGCCATCACAGTTTCTCATTTTCCTCAGCCTCAGGATGTCTCAGTTTCTTTGCTGCTTCTATTTCAAAATGCTTGGCCTCCAGCTCACGTCTCTAACTCCAGACAGATTTTTAAGTCCTCTGGCGAAAGGTTGAGCTGTCCATTTTCTGAAAGTTGTACATTTCCACAGCCAGTCTGATTGTCCTCCTGGTTGAAATTCTGTGATGCAGCTGTGACTAAAGGTACAATCAGTGTCACCAAGTACATATGCAAGTATATATGCAAGTACTCTACAAGCTTAAATATGTCTCACAAATAGCCACAAAGACTGGTTTAAATATATTTTATAATAAATAATAAAAGAACAAGACAATACTCAGTCCACAAATGCAGTTACTTCGGAGTTCAGAATCACAGGAAATATTTTAAAACAACATTGCAGGACAGTCTGAAATAAATACAGAAAACATCTAAACCAATCTTTACTATAGTCCTGTCTATATCTAAAAGAAATGTTTGCACCCTGGTTGCTTACTATTAGCAAGAAAAGTGCAGATGACGATGAGTGGATGTTCTTGTTAGGTCCAAGACAAAATACAAAATGCAAAGTCTCTCTTTGAGAGAGTTCTTAAATTAATATCAAACATTACCTTTGGGTCAGCCTGGATAACATCCCTCTTTGTCACCTGCCTTCAGTTTCCAGGCAAAAAGAAACTAACATCTCTGTATTAAAAATACATATCTCTCAGATGTTTGATCAGAAGTGGAAGTCGTAAAACAATTAAACACTTTTACATTTTAGACCTAGTAATTACTTCTCTCCAAGACAATAGAACAATCTCTAGTTCTAGACTTTGTCTCTGCTTCACTTAAACTGAGAGATAACACGATCGTAAAACAATTTCACCTTTTTTTCTTGAAGTTTTGCAAGTTACCTCTGTATGTTCCGGCTTCTACTATTAAAACATATATTTGCACAGGTGTATAGTTTATATACATTTCTGTTCTTTTCCAGTAGGGTACACTCTGGACACACACTTCTGCACCAGTAGTTTAATATTCACATAACACGTAGTTCTCTTACATTTGTGAACACGTATATGTTGAAATTCACAAATTACATATGATTATTTACAAAATTCCAGATAGCTGCAATGGCAGTGTCACACTAGCATTCCATATAATATATCACAAGGTAAAAAAAGAAAAACAAAACAGTTCTAGTGCATAGAGATCAAATGAGAGTAGTTAAAAACAGGGAAGAAATGAAGTCACAAAAGTGACATGCATGTATTTTATTTTCAGAAGATAAAAATAAATCTGCCTAAAGTGCACCTGTTTGGAATACAGAAGAGCAAAAAGCAAACAACTGAAAATGCAAATAATGTAAATATATATGTTTTAAGTGTGTGCTAGCTAAACCAAATATCTATTTTGTTCTTTTAGAGACTTTTCTAATTGTATAATAGCAGCAGAAATAGCAGGGACCCTGGCAGAAAAGGAAACAAAATAATATTACTAATATAAGGTTGTACTGGGTAAATTATGCTACAGTAAATAAAACTCAAGATAATTTTTCTTGTTCAGGGAGACAGAAATGTCACATTAAAAACCTTTCCTTTGACCTGAGTGCCACAGCCTAAAACACTGCTGGAAAACAGGCATATGTCCAACTTTCACAATGGAAAGCAAATGCATCTTTACAAAACAATACTGGTATGAAATGTTGCATACTGCAAGGAGAAGGGGCACTCTTTCAGTTTTATACAGGCTGTGTAAACAGTACTGCAGAAGGGTTTAAAATAGAGCTACAGAAAAAATATATTGGTCTATAACAATGATTTAGCAATTATTAAAAGACAACCTTTCCTTTTTATTAGTCTGATCAAGTAATCAGGGTAACATCAACGTACAGTAGTGGGACAAAAATACCAGAAAACAGTAATACATTTTAATATCTCATTCTCTCCTTACACTACTGGTTGTAAGACACAAAAAGCACCACTGGTTTTTGAATGGTACAGTACTCTTTTGGGGGGATGGGAACAGGATTAAGTGCATTAAATTCAGTTGCTATAGAAATATTGGAAAACAGATTAAAATTTACAGGCCAGGATATTGCACAAACTGTACATTTACAGACACAATGGTTACTACTATATGGGTATCACAAAAAGAGCATAACTTTCAGAAACATTCCTGCAACATTTTAGTGAATCTTTGATTAGCTGGCTTCAGTTTAATATTAATGGCACTAAGTTTGCAAACTGGAATAAGTGTACATTACAGTCCATGTATGTACAAATGTAGAAAAAATCTGTGCAAACAAAACTAATGGTAAATAATAAATATGCTTGGCAAATATTGTACAGCAAATGGTTTGATACCTGGATAGCATGCTGTAGTGTATGAACCATGTGTTTTAAATGTGCGTGGGTGGGGGGAATTCAGTAAAGCTTACATGGAGATATTCTCCATGTAAGAATAGTGGCATGGCTCGAACACAGAGTTCAAAGCCTGTGCGATCCAATAAACAAGGCTGGGGGTGTGCATGAGACTCTCAGCACTATTCCGGCATGGACACAGTAGAATAATGCAAATCAGAGGTGAATTTGTGACCCCAGGAAGCAGAAAGGCATCCGTGTTGGACCCATGTCCGCAGCAGAAATGTATGTGATTACTAACCATGTACATTTCTGCAAAAATAAAATCGGGGGCATTACAACTTAAAGTAAAGCATGTATTATGTCCATTAGGCATACCAATGGTCAAAACTGTGGCCATTGCCATTACAAAGTGTTGCAAAATTGTAAAATCAAATTATATATATATATATATATATATATATATATATATATATATATATATATATATATATATATATATAGCTGCTTAAACGTAGCTCAGCAGCACACAAATGCAATCGTGCAGAAAATAAATTAAAATTAGTAAAAAGCCAATTAATTCTGAAAAATGAATTTTCCCATTATACTGGGTAGCATGCAGACTCATAACAATGACAGGTAACACTGGTCGCTAAGGACATAGGCTGCAGTGTAGTGGTGTAACTAGGGAATAAGCCAGTAGGGATATATAAATGAGCTAACTTTATTGAATCACAAAATGAGAGACCATGTCCGTGGGTACCTAACCATATACTAGCTATAAAATAATGATGTAAACAGAAGAAACAGCTTACATGAAAAGGGGGTGTGTCATGCTTGGTGTAAGCACATTGGAGCTCCACTGCTTCCATTTACATGCAGCTAAGCAAGGGTGTGTGTCTGAGGCTGCTTAGCTGTGCTAAGCTGGTTTGAAGAAAGCTAAGCATGCTGGTATTCAGGGGTGTGCCCTTTCTGCTCAACACTGTTTACTCTAGCTACATAGGTTTCTGCAGCTCGCCCATGGAGCTTAAACAGCAGAAATTTTTGAAAAAAGGAAATGAACTACAAATCACTAATACAGACTCTGCCACTCACAGCAGCTCATTAAAACCCCTCAATAATATTGCTAGCAGGTGGAATGTATCGTAGTCAGCTAATCACACTGGCAGCATCTGCAGCACATCGGTATAAAATATGCAAACACCTTTCAGTGTGTTTTTTCCCACAAACTCTGCACCATTGGTGTACACACTTGGGAATTTTAACTGACAAAATGTTAGGGGCTGCTGCTGCTTTGCTACAACTCTATGTGCTAGAGACTGAGAGCAGTGATGAGGATAATGCTGACAACTGTCCCAGACTGAGGAGGAGAAGAGTGTTCAGACCCAGGGTACTTCCAGGGTCTACATGAGCTGGAGATACAAGAGCGCTATAGGATGGACAGGGACATACTTCAACAACTCATCAAGCTGTACCGGCCTCACCTCAGACCCAGAGCCAACAGAGGGGAACCCATTCCATTTGAAACAAAGGTATGTGTAGCCTTAAGAATACTAGCTACAGGTACTTTCCAAAGACCTACTGGGGATATCTTGGGGGTCTCACAGGCATCTGCATCCAGGGTACTCCACCAGTTTCTGGATGCCATGGTACCACATGCCAGTGAGCACATTTATTTCCTCAGCACCCCTGAGGAGAGGACATGAAATATGTGTCTCTTCCACCATGTAGCACACTACCCAGAGGTACTGGGTGCCATAGACTACACTCACGTCCACATCAAAGCACCACCCTGTGAAGATGGTAGACTGTACGTCAACCGCAAGGGCTATCACTCCATCAACTGTCAGGTTGTGTGCAATGCCCAGGGCATTATCATGAATATGTGTGTTGGCAGCCCTGGCAGCTATCATGACTCCCACATCTGCCATGCCTCACAACTGTACCAGGCATTTGCCACTGGAGACATCCCATGTGGTCATCTCGTGGGGGATGCTGGCTATGCACTGGAACTGTGGATATTGACACCCATCAGAAATGCTCACACACCCACTATAGAAGACCATAATGAGGCCCATGCACAAACTAGGAACATTGTAGAGTGTGTGTTTGTGCTGCTCAAGTCACAGTTCCACTGACTTGACATATCTGGTAGAGCCCTGCAGTTCTCTCCAGCCACATGTGCACACATGTTCATAGTATCTGCCATGCTACACAATATGATCCTGTGGAAACATGTGCAGCAGGAACATCGGAGGGAAGGGCCAAACAGCCCCCCCACTATTGCCAAGGTCCCCACAGGCACAGAAGGACTTGGAGGAGGAACCCCTGAGCCTGAGCCTACCCCTAAAGTCAGATGTAGGTGTGCCCAGTATGCCCTGGCCTCAGCAAACAGGCAACACATAACACATACACTGACACCCTACGGACCCAGAGACTGCCACCTCTCTCTGACTCACACACACAGTAAAATGGATGCCACACACATCACACTACTTGTACCTTACCATGTAAATGCTGTGTACTGAGTGCATCTTACAGTCAGCCCTCAAGCACCATCCTCACAACTGCTGCAGGCAGAAGGTAAGTCACTCTTCTTAACAATAGATGAATGGAGTAGTATGTTTTGGTAGCATATCTAAGGTATCAGTGCATATATGCAAGGGAATGGGGTGGCCTACTGGGATAGCAGCAGACAACTGATAGCTATGTGGGACAACAGAAAATGTCTGCCCAATACTGGCTTCCCCAGAGTATGCAGTAGTCCCATAGGTGACAAAAACTCACTGCAATGTATGAGGTGGACTAATAAACTGGGGGGGGGGCATAAGTCACATGCATGGATGTCAATGTTGGGGTCCCATAATCACCCCTCAGCCTCTCCCAGCAAGTCAGTCATAAAAAAACATAAAGAAATGTCTGGCAAAGGCCCACAAAGATGGACAGTGATGAAATATTCCTCTTACAGACTTGCACAGTGCTATCACAGCAGGACTTGCAGTTGCATGAAGTCTTTGAAGGGTAGGAAGTCTGAAACTCAAATGGCTGCCATTACATTCTAACCTTTCATCTTTAGTGATATGCCAATATTCTCCAAGACCGGTGCAACACTATGCTAAATGGAACCAAAAAGTAAAGCCAACATCTGCACAGTCTGTGCAAATGTGTACAGTTGACAGGTATGCCCCTCCAAACACACCCGTGTCCCCATGGAAATTCAGTAACATTTATGTTTCTAGGGTAATAGCAGCAGAGCACACATTCCCAGAGCTGTCCCAATCAACTTGCTAACTTGTTGTATGTCCACAATATGCAGGGATCAATGAGCTATGCATATGCATGGTTAATACTGTCAGGAAGTGGGCAGCACTTACGCTTGGCGGTTGTGGCTTAGTGGCCTATGTACAGCTGGTGTGACAGATACATGTCCCACAGACTCCCCATCTGTGGAATACACTTCATGTCCACATCAAGCTGAGTGCCTCAATACCCCTTGTGAAGTGTTCCATGTGTAAGTGCATGGGGAACAGAAAATACAGTCCTGTGATTCCACCTGTGTCTCTGCTGGACAGGGACTCTGGGTGCTGACATGTCTTAACATGGGTTACACTCTCATCTGTGAGGGTTATAAGGGTTTCAGGGCCAATGGCCTAGTAACCTCATATCAACCTATCAACAAATGTCTGTCAGTGGTTCACCACATTACTCTATACTGCTCTGCCAGTGACATACCTGGAAATCATGCTATGTGGAATGTACCAAACATGTAATGGACATCGCTGCTCAGTAGAATGTACTCTGTACCCACACCTATACCTCTCAACCTCTTAGAGCAGGAAATCTGGACAAAAAGGTCATAAAAAAGTGGGCCAAAGGCCCAAAAATAGGGATGATATTTAAATATTGCTCTCACAAACTTCAAAAGTTGATAGAATAACAGGTTTTGCATCAGCATGAATTTTCTGAAAGTTATGAAGTCTGAAACTCAATTGTTCTGTCATTATTTTCTAACTTCAGTCTTTAGAGTTTCTGAAGAAGTTCACTGTGGTTTTGAAAAAAGTGCTTAAACGTTTTATTCATTTTAGTGCAATAAATCTGGTTGGTTCAACCTGTGCAGAGTTTTCTTTTTATCAGTACGCTGTTTGTTGTTTCTTGTAATTAACTTCAGTCTTTAATTATTTGCCACTAACTTCCCAGAAAACCACACTTTTTTTGAAAAATGGACGAGTATGAGACAGAAAATATAGACATTCTGCAAAAAACTATACAGTTGAGAAGTTTGACAGGGTATGACTTTTCAGTTAAGAAGAATGCCACACAAGCAGGTGATCCCCAGCCAGTATATCACTGAAGTGCTGGACTGTTTACACAGCTTCATCAGCCAATTGGCTGTAGCCACACCCCTCAGCTGGCTGGATTGGGCAAGAATGTCTATAGCTTGGCTCATAATTTTGGTATGTGCATCCTACACTTGTATTTCTCAGGTAAATCACTGTGAGGATCTGAGGATGTCTGTCAGTAAGTAATGACACAATACAGTTTAGTGTCAGACATCGTATATGTCAGAAAATGTCTGCTAAAACAAACCCTGTTACACCAGCAAACTCTCCACATTAACAAGAGCAATATTTATAGTCTCTCTCTATGTTTGGGCCATTATCCCCCCATTTTGGTAGGCTATCTCCAGATTCCTTACACTAACAGGTTGAGAGGTATGGCTGTAGCACACAAAACCCTGGACCAGACTACAACTATCTCTTTAATGGAGTCCCACTCTTACTACAGATGGTCATATTGGGCATGCTCCTACATTTAGAGAATTACAGCCCATGTTTAAACCCACATTGGGCTATATAACTGTATTGTGCATATATGTCTTTGCATACAGACAGCCATGTACACCTTAATTAACTCTACCCACACTCATCAGACAGGATTACCCTCAGCTAGCTGTAGGTGGCCCATGTGTGATATATCTGCATGTGTTGCATGTGATACACAGACATATATATGGGAAACATATATTACAAGCATACACACATGCAGACATGGGGAAGAGAAAGACAGACAGTCATAGAGAGAGAGACGGAAAGGCACACACACACACACACACACACACACACACACACACACACACACACACACACACACACACAGAGTGAGTCAAAGACAGGGATACCCTGAAAGGCATAGAGTGATGTCCTGCTGCAGAAAGTTGCATACCAGTTGTAACCAGTCGCATGTGTCAGCATGAGGGTGAGCTCCATTGTGTAATAGTACTGAGGTAGGGGTTGTAATATCACATCACCTGCTTGTGTGTGTGAGTGTGTGTGTGTGTGTGTGTGTGTGTGTGTGTGTTAAATTATTATGAGGCCTTTCCCACTCAGTATACTTCCCATTGCTGTACTTTACAAGATTCGCTGATGTCACTCACCTTAGAAGTACCTTTGGACACTTGTCAACCCTATAAGCTCTGTGGCACGTGTGATGACTGTGTACCACTATAGTACAAATAACTAGATAAATAGGGGTTCTAATCTCAGTCCTGGCAAATGTGTGTGTGTGTGTGTGTGTGTGTGTGTGTGTGTGTGTGTGTGTGTGTGTGTATTTATATAAATGTTTGTAGGTTAAAGTATTTTGAGGCCTTTCCCACCCAGTACACTTCCCATTGCCAAATTTTATAAGGGTTACTGATGTTATTCACCCTAGAAGTACCAGTGGATGGCCCTCAGCCCTATAAGCTCCATGGTGCATGCAATAACTATGTAACAGCATAACACAAATAACCAGATAGGCAGCAGTTCTAATTTCAGTTTTAGCAAGTGTTTTTGTGTGTGTGTGTGTGTGTGTGTGTGTGTGTGTGTGTGTGTGTGTGTGTTTATATAAGTGTTTGTAGGTTAAAGTATTTTGAGTCCTTTTCCACCCAGTGCACTTCCCATTGCCATACTTTACAAAGGCTACTGATTATTCACCCTAGAAGTACCTTTGGACAGCCCTCAGTGCTATAAGCTATGTGGCACATGCAATCAGTACATAACAGTATAGAACAAGTAACCAGATAGGCAAGGGTTCTAATCTCAGTTCTGGCAAATGTGTGTGTCTGTAAGTGTATTTGTAGGTTAAATTATTTTGAGGCCCTTCCCTCCCAGTACACTTCCCATTGCCATACTTTACAAGGGTGCTGATGTTATTCACCCTAGAAGTACCTTTGGACATCCCTCAGCTCTATAAGCTCCACGGTGCATGCAACAACTATGTAACAGTATAGAACCAATAACCAGATAGGCAGGGCCTCTAATTTCAGTTCTGGCAAATGTGTGTGTGTGTGTGTGTGTGTGTGTGTGTGTGTGTGTGTGTGTGTGTGTGTGTGTGTGTGTGTGTGTGTGCATGTGTATGCAGGTTAAAATATTTTGAGGCCTTTCCCTCCCAGTACACTTCCCATTGCCATACTTTACTAGGGCTGGTGATGTTATTCACTTTTGAAGTACCTCGGGACATTCTTCAGCCCTATAAGCTCCGTGGCATGTGCGATAGCTGTGTAATACTATAGTATAAATAACTGGGTAGGTAGGGGTTATAAACTCAATACTGGCAACTGTGGTATTGGGTGAGAACCATATCCTGTGTGTGTGTGTGTGTGTGTGTGTGTGTGTGTGTGTGTGTGTGTGTGTGTGTGTGTGTGTGTGTGTGTGAGGGTGAGAACCATATCCTCTGAGGGTGTGGGTTATACCATTTTGAGGTGTGTTCCACCCAATACACTTCCCATTGCCCTACTTTACAAGGCCCACTGATGTCATTCACCTTAGAAGTACCTGTATACACTCTTCAGCCCTATAAGTTCTGTGACATGTGCAATAACTGTGTAATACTATAGTACAAATAAGTAGATAGGTAGAGGTTCTAATATCAGTACTGGCAACTGTATTACTGTGTGTGAAGCATATCCACTGTGGCTGTTGTGTGTGTTGGTTATACCATTTTAAGGTCTGTTGACTCCCTCCCCATGGCATTACATTAAAGAGCAAGTTAATGGCATCTGCCTTACATGCACCATGTTAAACTATACAGGCCATACCAGTCATATGTACAGATGTATATGGAATATCCAGATGTTTGCAAACTATATGTATGTGGTCTGTGTCCCCTAACTATGGCCATTTATGACAAATCATTACCAAAAATGTCACAGTTACCGTAGTGACAGACATGTCAGCATCAGACTTGGTAGCTGTCTGAAACATCATGCTGATGCAAAGTCTGTTACTCCATCACTTGTCCAGGTATGTAAGAGCACTATATGAGACCAGTCACTATTTTGGGTGTTTTATCCCACCATCCATGAAGACATTCCCTGGATTACTTGTTTTAAGAGGTAGCAAGTTATTTCCCCAGCATATAATCTCTGTGGTACACGTAATGTGTATACAGGACTCTAGTACATACAACTGGATATGTAGGATTATTAATATATCAGCAACTGTGTATGTGGTTCTGTATGCATATCCCCTGTGGATGCCTTTACTGTGTGCATGCAATGATTATATCATTTAGTGTGCCTCTTCCACTCTGTTAACTCCTCCATTGCCATCATGTTGTCACCCACTTGAATAACAGTGGCAGACACTGCAACACTACAATACCTCTATGGTGTTTTTGTTATGTATCTAGCAGTATCATTTGTAAAACTGTGCAGGTAGAGGTTCAGCTATCAGCAGGGCTAGCCTAGGTCATGAATATGTGTGTGTGTGTGTGTGTGTGTGTGTGTGTGTGTGTGTGTGTGTGTGTGTGTGTGTATGTGTATGTATGTGTGTACGTGTGTCTGTATTTATGCGTGCATGTATGTATGTACATACATCATCTTGCAGCAGTCTGCCTGTGTTATGGCCACCAGCATACCTCTCAACCACTCACAGAAAGACATCTGGTTAAAGCCATATGGGAAGCTGGGGCAAACAGCAAACAGTGAGCACACCCTTCACATATTGCTTTGACACACATGGGAAATAGATAGCAGAACAGGTCATGCATTTGAATGCACTTTCCAAAGGGTATGTGTTGTTACATGACAATATCCATCATTAATCTGCAATGTCAGTCTGTCATGATTTTCCAAAACATTGACCAGAAAACCCCATGTTTATGACAAATGGAAAGAAATTATGTGTCAGACATCAGGACAATCTGCAGACATATGCAGAGGTCAGAGGTTTGGCCACCATCTGTACCCATACCTCCCAAGCTTTTAGAGCAAGAAATGTTTACAAAGCTATAAATAATGGTGTGACAAAGGCCACATAATAGGGACCCTATCCAAATATTGCTCCTACAAACTTAAAAGGTGATAGAATAACAGGTTTTGCATTAGCATAGATAGTCTGAAAGATATAAAGTCTGCAACTCATAATGTCTTTCATTACTTTTTGACATCAACCCTCAATGATTTGGCAACAATTTGCCAGAAAAACACAGGTTTATGAGAAAACAGACCAAATATATGAGGCAAGATTGACACTCTGTAGAAATCTGTACAGGTAAGAGGTATGCCTGTACCACCCTGCAGGTTGCAGTCCATGTTTGGCAAGGTGTAACCTGTGACAACTGAAACAGTGAAAAGAGGTCCCAAGACTGTAGGGCAAGACACATGTCATACAGTTCTGCACTGATTGCACAGAGAAGTTGTTGCACATCAGAAGCACCTTATTGTTATGAGAAGTACTGTAAGCTAAGGTAATGTCACACAAAGAAGGTGCCATAGTAGCAAACCAGAAGTCCTATGTGTTGCACTTGCTGTGGACATGCTATCTGTCACATTACTATAAGTTGTGTCCCACACTCCACATTTGATAATGTCACACACACATTGTGTATTTCCTATGTGTGTGTAATATGTAGACATATGAAGGCCCTGTGACTACCTGTTGCCCACAAGTTAGGTAAATCTGTTGGGGTTAAAGTAATGGCTAGGCTTGTGTGAGACCTAGTGCCAGTACTCAAGTAACCTCCTCTGTATGTATGAGTCTGTGGTACTACAGAACACCCAACTGATGTGTCTGAAGGCTAACTGGCTGTGTCAAGGAGTATGTATGCAAGGTCACACTGTCTGTCCTCATTGTCTCTCACACACTGTTGCATGCATACACACCTGGTAAACATGTATATAAACAGCTGTACCTTGGCTGTTTAAAGGTCACTGCATTACAACTCTGCCATACCCATTGCTGATAATGTCAGCAGGCCCACAGCCTGCAGACACACAGACACCTAGAACACAAAGAGAATATAGTATGTGAGACTACAGTTAGTTAGCAATACTAACAGCAATAATGCATCATGGTTAAAAAGGTACATAAACTTCAATGTGTACCCATAACAATTGCCAGCAGACAGTACCTTACACAGCATTGTATTACTGCACAGTACTGTATTCACCCCTTGCATCAGACCCATAGTAGCATGTCCCTGCATCGATGGTATGGATATCATGGATGTGGCACAGGTATCATCACATGCACAGGGTGTGGTGTGGGTTTGACAGAGGCCTAGGCTAGGCCATGTGGTTGACATTGTGTGTGTGTGTGTCTGTCTGTCTGGAGGGGTGGTGTTCAACTGGGCCATGCAGAGGAGCGTGTGTGTCTGGTGGTGACCTGCCTGTGATAGAGATGTGTGAGTCTTTGTATGCACATAATCAAGCCATGTGATTGCCCTATGTAGGGGTATGTTGGACAGCCATGGACCGTACATGGCAGGATGTACAGTTCACTGTCTCCAGCCGTGGACATGAGAACTGGTTCTGCCAGGAGTCTCACTGACACCACTAGGCCTAAGGCCAGATGCAGTACTACTCCCTGATAGTGACGGCTGTCTGCTGGATCCATGTCCCTGATGGGATAGGCCAGGACCACGTGCCCATGGCCTGCTCTGCTGTGGTGTGGATAGCACCCTTCCTTCGGTAGTACTGGTGGTATGGCCACTATGGGAATGTGAATATGCACCACCACATGGACTCTCAGCTGATCTTGGTGCTGACCTATATCCATGTGGCTGACACCCTACTCCCACCACATGTTCAAGCACAGACATAGCATGGTCAAGCAATGACAGTGTCTCATCCCACCATCTGTCCACAACATCAGCATAATAACATATGGTATCACCAAAGCCATGATTGTTGTCACTCATGGCAGGAAGTGTTGCATCCATGACCCTGAGCATCTCTCTGGTGTTGCATTGGGAATGTGCCTGTGCCTCCATGATGGACCGTAACATGCGTCTGTTGACACCTGCTGTGACACTTGCAACAGGAGCTTGATGGACAGCAGTCCTCCAAGCACCCCTATCCATCCTGCCTGTGTGAGACCTCTCATGCTGTCTGGCTATGGCTAGTGTCTACACTCACACTTGCCATAGTCACCACACTAGCCTGTTCCATGCCACCACCCTCCAACTGTCCATTATCTGTGGCTGCTGGGGACTGGGTATGTGTGGGCATACTGACTGTGTGCAGGGACATTGTGGATGAAAGTGGGATGCCAACCAATGGCACATTTTCAGCCCCCAACAACCCTACCTGTGCCTTACTATGACTACCATCATCATCATCAGAGTCTGCAAAGACACTGACATCAGGTTGTGAGAGGGAGAGACACCAAACCCCATGTTCACCTCTGAGGGGAAGACAACATATGTAAATTAATACCTACACTATAATGTTTGCTGATACACACACACAGACACACACACACACACACATGCATGCATGCACACACACACATACAGGTGTGGTGGCACAAATGCATTATACAGTCCACCTAATTTCTGAATGATGATATGCATGACACACAATCAGACCACAAACGATACACTCTGGACAGGCCCTCAATATCATGCAGTGCAGCTATGCCCACTTAATGTTGCTACTAATATATGCCTCTGAGATACATGAGCAGTGGTAGTATGTGATGGACCTTCACGTAACATACACTGCACCTGTGTACACAATATTGATGTACTTCTGTATAGCACAGTGGCAACACCTACAGAAATGTACATGCCAATATCTTACAGCTCTTGTGAATAGGCTCTTATGATGACCACTGTGATGTACTGTCATTAACCATACCACAAGTGAACATGCACATATTGCAATTTGGCTAAGAGCAACAGTTGTGTGCATGAAAACATGCATGCCCTTAACATGCCTAGGAAATTGGTGAGCCACATCAAGACATTTCCATACTCACTGGTTCAAGCTGCTGTTCATCATTCGGACCAGAGGGACCTATGTAGTTGTGGGGGAGAGGTGCTATCAGCACACTCACATGTGGCATTGGTACCGGAGGAATTATGCATTTCTGAACTTGTACAGTTCAGGCTCTGAAACTACACAATTTACTGTCATTCACTATAGATGTGCACTTGTGTGCATTACAAAACCCCACCCACAAATGCAATTTGAGCTGACATATGTATCCAGATACTCCAAGGATGCTAGTATGACTGATACAGTATTGAAGTGATGTCCACTGGGGCCTTACCTGGACACTCCTCGCCTGTTGTCTGTGTGCCACCCACCACCATGACATAGGTGTGTAGAGTTTCCTGGGGTGCGGTGGCTGACCCAAGGTTGGCAAGGAACACCTCTGTTGTTGTAAGTGGGGCTTGCGTAGCAGAACCCCCACCTATGGCTGTCTGGTCCCTGGTCACAGCTGCAGCCCTTTGCCGGGCATGGTGTATAAGGTCTGTGGCCCTGTGCCTGACCTGCTCATAGGTCCACCCATGCCGATCCAGTTTGTTCACTGTTGACACTAGTTGTGTCCGCAGGGTGGTCAGTTCTTGCAGCTGCTGTCTGCTCCTCCTGAACATGACTTGGTGATGCAGCCTTAGGGCATTCAGTATTGCTTCTGACTCTGCATCAGAAAAGGCAGATCAGCACTGTCACTACATTCCACCTGAAAGGCATGAACAGGGAAACACATCTCAAGACCTCATACATTGGGCACTGTTATGTGCAGATTCTTTACATCCATGTTTGCTAGCACTATCCACCAGTAACACCCACAGCATACTCCTGAAATCTATCAGCACAGTGTGTGTGTGGGTAGTTTTACCATACTGGCAGCATGCATTGCATTCTTGATCCTGATGTGTCATGTTCCCCCCAATGAGGACCATTAATGTGCATAATCTTCCATTCATCATTCACATCAGATGACACATGCAGAAGCTGGGGAGATCACAGAAGTTCCCTACCAGGGCTAACCAGCCCATCAAACATCTACCAAACACCTATAGGCTATGAGGCCATCCCTCTACCCAGTGTCATACATATCCTTCAAGAATTACCTCACTCTGGCATGCCACGCAATCACACACTCCACATTGCTGGGAATGGTCTATATTAGAACACTGAACATTTGAAATGGGTGTTCTAATATCAACCCGTTTTCAGCAAACGCTGAAAATATCAAAGTAAAAGGAAACCAAATTCTTTCCTAGGGAAAGAATTTGGTTGTCTGTTTCTGTTGCTTCAGTATTTTCAGTGCTCTGGTGGAAAGTTACGGGTCGGGTTCAGGTAAGTGTGCGATTGTGTGGATGTGTGGGTTAGGGCGGGTTAGGTGAGTTAGGATTAGGGAGTGGGTCAGATAAGTGTGCGATATGTGGATGTGTGGGTTAGGGCGGGTTAGGTGAGTTAGGGTTAGGGTGCAGGTGAGGTGACTGTGCGATAGTGACAGACCTTAGGGTTAGGGTTTGGGTTAAGGTAAGTGGATAGTTAGTGGAGTTTGTATAGTTTAGTGTAGGGTTAGGTGTTAGAGTTTAGGTGTATGTGTGTGGATTGCTGTTTGTTTGGTGTGCTTATGTTGTGTGTATGTGTTTTGGAACAGCAAATTTTTTCCCTAGGAAAAAATTTGCTGTTCCGAATGTTCAATGTTTTTTTTTTTCGATTGCTAGGGTTCGATATTAGAACACTCGACATTTTGAATGTTTGATGTTCTAATATAGACCCGCTGGGACTGCTACATGAGTGCAAGTGATACACTACTCTGTTAACACACACACACACTAACAATCTTCACCTGGTGAGTGACCTGCAGGGGGAATGGGCACCCTGTCCACATCAGGCAGTATAGCTACCTACACCTTTGTAGGTGTAACATGGTCAGTTAGATGGTTAACAGCACATACACCTTTGGGATACCCCCTGTCTCCCTGTTGGATGGTGACATTAGCTGCTGTGTTGTATACACATTTGCTAACATGTGGCCTAGGGATATGGCTGCTCAGGGCCCACAGCCTAGTAACCTGGTATGGTACATGGAATACCATAAGTGGTCTGTCTGCTGTGACAGACTGTGTTGTTATGTGTCCACGCACATCAGTGCCATCGACTGCTAGGTGTCCCCTATGGGCAGCATTACAGTACCATGTCTTCAAGCCTACATCCCACAAATAGGTGAGTGCTCCTACAGGTGCATGTGGACATTCCAGGAACATCTGAGCTACACAATAACTGAGATCAGTGCATATGTGTTGTAGGGTGACCCCCTCATAGGTGTATGACATCTTCAGCACCCAGATGTTTGTGGAATGTGTACATGTGCCTGAAAGATGTCGACACCCCCCCGCCAGACAAATGTGTATTTCCACACATCAGTTGAGCAATACATGATGTTTGTCCACATAGTTTTAGGAATGTGTCTGTGGCATGCCAGAACCCAGGGGGTACAGTGATGATACCTGGGTATCTGGTACTTTATCCATTCCCTTACATTGTATGCTCAGTTTGTACACACTGCTACTGACCTAGTGCCAGCATCCACCCACCACTACTACCTATAACTTGCTAACCTGCCGCAGGGATCACCAGGTATGCTAGCCATAGGTGTGAGGCAATCAGATACATGTGTGGAGTACACACCCACCTAGGCAGAGTATGTCAGGAATGGTCAGGTAGACCTGGACAATCTGAAATAACCCTGTATGACATTGTCAGACTGAGAGGGGCTCAGTGACAGTACATGATGTAATTATGCCATCTTTATCCACCAGTATGTACTGTCAGTGTGTCTCCCCTGCATTAGCCCAATCATCAGGGAGCCTAAATACTCTCCACTACTACCAGTGAGGGATGTACACAATGGCAAGATGACAAGCACATGCACATTAAAGTACAATTGCCCTTCAGAGTATACAGAGGTCACAGTAAGTGTGGGGATCATTTCTCCCTCTCTCTCTACATCCTCAATGACACTCCACACTGGCACACCTATGAGGTTAGCATCTCAGCAGAGCAGTCAGTCCAAAACATCTGTCAGCATCTCTGTCCAACCAGTACTTCGGGTCCCTGGCCAAGTAGCTGACACACACACTTTGCTATTTGAGTTTTGAATCACACACACACACTCCTGTTAAAGTCTGGCACAACTTTGCTACCTATGGACCCTTCAGCCCAGACTTTAAGGTAGTTCTGACTGCCACAATCCATCTCTTTAACATCTACTGTAAGGCTCTCAACAAATGGTGACAAATCCTAACTTGTGATGAGCCTATTAGCAAAATGGTAAGTGTGACCAAGACCAAGGCTATTGGAGTGAGCTATACAGTGTCACCATGTGCATAAGCAAGTACTCTAAGAGCTGACTTAGTGCTTTACAGATCAGACACAATGACAAGGTGTAATGATAAGTGATAATAACTAATAAAGGAACAAGAGAATACTCTAGCAATGCAGTAGCTGCACAGTTCAGACTCACAGGGATTCATGCATGATAACATTGTAGGACAGTCTGCAATACATAAAAGAAATGGGTAAAGTACTAGGTATATAGGTTCATAAGATGATACTAGGCTGTTGGCCCAGATGTTCTCATAAGCCTAGTCCAGATTTTTGACCATGTCCCTTCAAAGTCAGCACCTGTTTCCCCTGTCCAGCTGGGATACAGGTGGGCTCCCAGTGATGTCTTTTGTGTTTCTCATTCAGTCATCCAGCTTCATCTTAAAGAAGCTAGAGAGGTACTCTGCAAGACATGGGGAGGGAGTGTATTTTACAGACAGTGTATTGTTTGGGACACACATCTATCCCGATAAGTACTATTCATGTCACAGACCAGGTGAGGGCCTTGGTTGTGGGTTGCGTGAGTGGGGTTTGTCTTATGGATATGCAGACATCCCCATCAAGGCTAGTTTGGGAATGGCCTTGTATGCCAGACACGCATCACCTATGATCAGTCTGTATGAGACTGAGTAGAATGACAGGGCTTTCAGCCTATCTGTATAGGATAAGTTTTGCAGACCCTGGATTTTATAGTCAGGAACCTCCATGGTCTCTGCAACTGCTGTATGTGGTTGGCAAGGTATATGCCAAATGAGCCAGTGTACATGGTAATGGGTCTGATAAGGGAAGAGTACAGGGATGCTATGGTCTCCTGGTTCCTGGATGACATACCCTTATTTGTAAAGTGGGCCATGTAGATAGCCTTCAGTACAATGGTGCCAATGCAGTGGGAAACTGTCAGTTTGCTATCAGCATTGGTGCAAAAGTCACCTCACACCTGATTGCATGCTCAGTACATTGTTATTACTGTTATAATTAGTGTGGATGACATCTACTGCAACAGGGACAATGATGCATTCCCTGGCATTCAGTTTGAGGCAATGCTTCTGGGACCAGTCATTCATTTGGTTAAGAGCCACTTGGAGGATGCTGACATCACTAGGGGGATGTAATACAGTGGCCAGCTTGCAGTTATCTGTAAACCAGGCCAGCCACAGACCACTAGTTTTGTCTTGCACCTCAGAAAGGTATATCCCAAACAGAAGAGGATCCCAGACAGATCCTTGGGGTACACCACTCTTTAAGGGTCTACTACTAAAGAGTTGAACTACTTTGACTGAGTGGGTACTATCATTGAGCCATTTAGCTACCCATCTGGTAACATATAGGTTGATGCCTAGCTGTTTAGGCTTATGCGTTATAACCAAATGGGGATTATTGTCAGAAGCTTTGGCTAGGTGAAAGTAGGCAGTGTGCACAATTTTCCCCTCATCCATGTGTCTTGATGACTGCTTCAAAGACGCTGACCATGTTTAACAGACCTGGTCTCCCTTTGACAGTACCAAACTGTGTAGGTGCATGTATTTTGAAGTTGATGATGTCCCTGTTTATAAGGTCCTTAATAATGCCTTCCATGGTCTTGCAGATTAGACTAGTTAGGCTGATGTGCATATGATTGGCTGATTCAGTGGCTGCTCCACCTTTGTGTAGAGGGATGACCGTTGCTGTCCTCCATGCAGATGGGATAACACTGGTCCTCAGGCTTTGGATGACTACAGTGTGTAATGGAGCTGTGAGCTCATGCCCGAGTTCATGTAGGATGCAGTCAGGGATGTTATCAGGTCCCATGGAGACTTCAGTTTGTTGCCTTTGAAAGTGCATTACAGACCTGCTCCCTGATGATGAGGAGAGGGGGAAAGGTGCTGTGCATGTCCTCATTTACTGCTGTGGGGACAAGGGGGGTCAGGTTTTCACTTAACCTGTCTGCAGCAGGTTGGCTATATCTATGGCATATGTGTATGTGGTTCTATTGACCAGCAGTACAGAGCAGATTTGGCTGTTGCCTCTGGGATTGCACACATATGTGAAGAAGGCCTTGTGATTGGCCTTGGTTGATGTGTCCAATTTGCAATCAAAGTTAGCCTTAGAGTAATTCACCTGTGAACGTATTTGCTTGTTCAGAAAAAGGTGAGATTGCTTCCAGTTTGGCAACTGCTCCTTATTGGCCCTGTATAGCCAATATTTCCATGGAGTTGGTGTATTGCTGCTTTCCACCACAGAGGTTTACTGTACCTTGAGGGAGATGATTTTGTCCAGTCAGGTATTGCTGAGTCCATACAGCTATGTAGGTACTCATATAGATGTTTGTGTAGGCTTGGACAAAAAGTCATAACAGAGTTAAACACATTTCCAATTTTAACCTAGTAATTATAATCAAACTGGTAATTATTTATGTTTCTAGACAATACAACAACCTGTAGCTGTAGACATTTATGTCTGTTTGATGTACTGAAACTAAGATTGCACATTTGTAGAACAAATACAGCTTATTTACCTGACATTTTGCAACTCATATCTGTATGTTTGAGGCTTCCAGCTACTACTGTTAATACATACATGTGCACAGGTAATACTTGATATACAGTTCTGTTCTTCGTCAGTATGGAATACTGTGTTTATACTCTTGCAACTCAGTCATACCCTTCAACCAGTTAAAGCAAGACATCTGAACAAAGGCACACATAAATGGGGGCAAAGGCCCCAAAA